>NW_017729029.1:6145250-6152710 GCF_001723915.1 Gavialis gangeticus
AGTGGGGAGGCTGCAACCCCCCACTGCCAGCCAGCTGCAAACCTCCCCTCCCCCCACTGCCGGCAAGCTGCAACCCCCCTCCCCCCAACTCCCGTGGGATGCTCCACTGCTCCACCAGTCTGAGTTCACCAGCCATGCCTGGCCCATAGGGAAGTGGACCCCATATGGAAACAGGCCAGGGTGAATTCCATGTGAACACAGAGCAGGGAAGCAGCTTCTGGCACCGGTATCTTCTCTACCTGCAGCTAGAAGAGCGAGCTGGTGGCTGTGCTGCAGAAAGGATTCTGGGATGAGAAGGACAAGCATAGATAGTGCAGAACAGCAGGGAGGTGATGAGTCCTTGGAGAGCCAAATTCAGGAAGTTTTATTGCCCAGGTTCAAGGAAGAAGAGAACTGGCTACCAAAGGAGTAGACAGAGAGGGATCCAGAAGGGAGGTGTGACAGTTCATAATCAAAAGGACAGGGCAGCTGTATGCAGATGGCTAGACAGGTTGTCAGCATCAGAAAGAGGAGGACCAGGAGCAATTCCACAGAGTTAGAAGTTACCAAGCTCTCATCTTGGAAACTGAGGAAGCTATCTCTGAAACTGCTTGAATGGAAGAGAGAGGCAGCACAGTTCTAGAGTGGCTGGAGCGGCTGCTGCATCTGGCATGCAAGGCAGGGGGCCAGATGAATAATACCACTGGTGTCGGCAACTATTTCTTAACTCCAAAATTGTTCAATTCAGCACAGGAGTCTCTATCTCAAATCTTACCTTGACATGCACAAGCTGATCTCAGAAATAGCCTTGATGTAATAGATTCCTGTAAGATGACTGGTTTGCTACTACATGACATTTTTTAGGAGAATGAGAATAATACAAAATCCACATTAGATGCAGTAAAGGCTGGCTATTTGATAACTCTCAGAATGTAACTGTAATAAAATAATTGTCTAAGTGGACGTGTTTCTAGTGGTGTCCCACAAGGATTGATGCTTGTCCCTATGCGTTTATCATAATTTAAAGTAATCACAAATAAAGTTTGCAGGTGTCACAACGTCTGGGCAAGTGGTAAACAGTGGGGAGGACAGATCACTGCCTCAGAGCAGACTGCATTTTTTAGTAAACTTGGTACAAGTAAACAATATGCATCTTAGGCCAGCTAAATGCAAAGTGTAAAGGATCTCCCTGTGTGATGCTGTGGCCAAAATGCCTAATACATCATTTGATGCACACAGAAGGGATTCTTTTGTTAGAGTAAGCCACTTATTTTATCTCAGTATCTCTCACTGAAGCATACACTGTCAATAAAACAGCCAGTTCTAGTGCCCACAGTTCAAGAAGGATGTTGATAAATTGCAGAGGGTTCAGAGAAGAGCTGGGCTATGGAGGAGTCACCATCACTAGCAATTTTATAATCAAGATGCTTTTCTAAAAGTTCTGCTCTAGTTCAAACAGAACTGAATCACAGGAAAGTAGGGCTGGAAGGGACCTCAGGAAGTCATCTAGTCCAACCCCCTGCTCAAAGCAGAAACATGCCTATCCAAACCATCCTATACAAGTCCTTGTCTAACCTATTCCAAAACCACACAAACAACTCTCTCACACAATTATGAGGAACATTGCCCCAAAACACCAAGAACACCCTAGCCTGACACAGGTAAAGTGGAGGGACAAGGACACTGTCAATGTCCTGCAACTACAAGCATTGTTGAATAAATTCAAAGGACCCAAGGAAGAAGGCCATGCTCCCTGCTACAGAAGATGGCAATCCTTGGCATCCCCATGGCCTGTGTCAGACTGGAGAATCACATTCACCCCTCAGGGCCCCACAGTTTATGACTGCATGAATCCCATCCCCTTTGGTTCTTGCATATTTGCTTTCTGGTCTCTACCACCTGCCTGCCTGTTTAAAGACCCATGGGGACAAAATCCATCACCTGGACGAAGACCCACCCACCCATGTAGGCACCAGCTTATCCAGGCTACATCTAAATGTTTCTGTAATACACAGATTGCCTGGAAGCACTGCTGCTCCTGGGTCTACGCCTGGGGACCTTGCACTCCTCCCCAGACTTCCCTCATCCTGTTACCTTGCAGCAAGCTCTGAAGATTGAGCTGGGCCTCCTGGTGCAGCTCCTCCATGCATGGTGGCCGGCCTGAGGTCAGGAATACATTCACTGGCTGTTGCCATGACAATTTAGAGTGGGCAGTTTTCTTGTTCTCCAGGTCCAAGTTAGAGGTGACTGCAGAGAGAAGAGAAGAGGAGAGGGTGAGAAACAGGCGGCAGCCTCACAGGATCCCCTTGATACCCTTTTCACCCCTGCCAGGGAAGAGCTTGGATATAGGTCCTGAGGCTGAGGGTCCTGATGTGCACACACTGGATACAGCCCCTTCAGCCAAGGGCCAGTGAAGCTGGCAAGTGGGTGAGTATTGTTGGTTGAAAGGAACAGAGGGCAAACCAAAGCAAAGAGGGACAGCAATTGCCCAAGATCATCTGGTATCCTAAGGGGAGGGAGAGCCAGGACCCAGTCCAGGTACCATTTTGGTTGCCTGAATTGAGGGAGGATCTGCCCAGCCTGTAGCCCCACCAGAGCTGACAAGCCTTCCTAGGTTGGGTCCCCAGGGCAGATGCCTTTGGGCTGTCACTGTCTTGGGGTGCTGCTGAAGGGTGCCTTTTGGTGTTCCCCTTCAGCGGGGACAGAGACAGAGATGGAGAGACTTTCCTTATTTCTCTTTTGTGGTTCTTATAATTTAATGATGGTTTGCTGGGGAGAAAAGGGTGTATCTGTGGGTTTGAGTGGGCAGCCACAGCCTGTCAGGGTTTAGGACTGTGAGGGACACCAGTGGGGGATGGAGAGAGCTCCCACATGAGAGATGGGGATCGGGAGTCAGTGGGCACAGGGATGAGGACAGGCTTTCTATACCAAGATGTGAATGGGGGTTGGGAAGCATAGTGGGGAGGGGCTGGAGGGTTTGCTGTCTTGGGTTATAGGCAGGGAAGTGACAATGGGTGAGATGAGGTGGAGTTTTAATGTTCTGGGGGGTGGCCTGGGAGTGCACTGTTGTTTCACATCTTGTGGGGCGATTTTTCGATCATTTTAAAGCCATCCTCAGCCTTCCTGGGTAGGGTGGATTACAGATTGAATTAATACATAAATAAATACAATGTACAGAAAGCATGGCACAGCTGGGAACAATGCCTATTCATCCCTTGCCCTTGCTAGCGTTGTGTGCCTTCCCTCCAGAGGCTCTGTTCCCTGTGTACTGACACACACCTGCACTGCATCCAGGGAGCTAGGCTGGCTGGGACTTAAGAATGTAAGAGATGCCACACTGGGTGAGAGCACAGGTCCATCCAGCCCAGTATCCTTGAATGTACCCCCGCTGCAGCCCCTCTACCACCTACTCAGGAATCTCCTGTGGAGGTTTTTGCTCCTTTATTCTATGCACGTTGCATAAGTAGCTTCACTAAATCCCAGGACTTTCAGGTCAATCTCCTCTTTGCTCTGGCCAAGCTGTCTATCTACCAGACCAGTAAGGAGGTGCTGGCTGAGAGGCACCCTGAGCAACTCTGGAACTGTCTCCCTTTCATTGATCAATCCACACTTCCGGGCAGAGTTCCACTGGGCAGCCTCCACAGGCTCCTTAGGTACCTTCAAGGGGCAGTGAGTGCTAGCTGGAGTTTTCTGCTCAGTGTCCCCACCTTGGAAACCAAGTTATTAAGCTATGATCTGCACTCTGATTCCTGTTTTTTCACCCACTGTTCCAATAATTTAATTATGTGGTTAGTGGTCCCCCTAACCATTGAGGGGAGCTTGTAGTTTCCTGGTGGGTCTAGATCCACCCTGCCTTTAAAGCAAATAGGCCTGTGTCTCAGAGGGACAGAGAAAGGATGTTAAGGAAAGTGTATTTATACAGGCTGACCTGCCCCTCTTCCCCTACAAATTCTGGCATTTAAAAGCCTGGAAGTCCTAATTTGGAGGTTTTATCCAGAACTATAAAGTTTACCACCTACTGGCAGACCTATCTAATCTTCTTTAGAACAGTTAAATTGTTGACTTTTATAACATCTTGTGCCAATGCGTTTCATAAGCTAATTACAAGAGGTGTGAAAAAGAGCTTCCACCTGTTAATGTTACACCTATTTCCTAATAATTCCTTTGCATGTCCTTCAGATCTGATTTTGTGAGAGGTAGTAAATAATAAATCCCTCTTTACTTTCACAAAACCATTCATTATTTTATAAACCTCTCTCATTTCCTCACTCACCAGTCTTTTCTTTAAGCTGAAAAGTCCTGGCCTATGCAGTTTTTCCTTGTATAGCAGCCTCTCCATGCCCCGATTGTAGATGATTGGTGGGGGGGCATATGCCCCTCCTGAGACTGGCCAATGCTGATGCCACCACTGGCTTTTGCAGATGGTCGCTGCTCGCCACCCCTTCCCCCTCACTGCCGGCTTCTGCAGATCGTCGTTGCTCGCCACCCCGCTGCTAACACTGCCCACAAACTGTTCCCCCCCGTCTCAGGAGGCACCAGTCACCCATGCCCCAGATAATCCTTTTTCCCCTTTATCAGCACCTTCCCTCATTCTATTACAACTCTTTGGAGGCTGGGGGGGACCAGAACTGCACACAGTATTCAAGGTGTGGGTGTACTATGGATTTATACAGGGGAATAATGACATTTTCTGTTATGTTTTCAATCTCTTAATGATTTCTAGCATCCTATTTGCCTTTTGAACTGCTGCTAGCACTGGGCTGATGTTTTCAGAGAATTTTCCACAATGACTGCAAGATTTCTTTCTTGAGAAGTAAAAGCTAATGTAGAGCCTATCATTGTGTGTCTGTTCTGGGCACTTCTTGCTCACAGGAATAATTTTGAATTTATCAACACTAGAGACCGGAAAGTTGACTTGGCTCCAGCTGTATTCTCTGGATTCTCTTTGGCAGTTCCTGAGATCAGTGTAACGTGGGGAATGAGAACTGTAGTGGCTGTGTAAGGTATTAGGACTCCTAAGGATGGAATTCTCAGTGCCTCCCTTGCTTATCACACAGAAAGGAGACATGAAGGAAGTGAGGTGATCATACCAGCTAGAATGTGCTGAAAGGCCCCTTTATGGACTTTACCTGAGCAAGAGCGGAGGAAAGAAAGTTCGGTCCCTCTCCCACCTCCAAAAGCCAGGCAACCCCTTGTTCAGATTTTATGCCACACATCCATCAATTTTCTTTTAGGCTTTTCCTGCCTGCTGTTCCATGTATGACCCCTAGATGGCAGTAGATTGCTGCAGACCAGACCTGCCACCCACCACACTTCCATTCACTCAGGGAGGAAGAGGAGACTGGATTGGGACAGCCTCACAGCTCACTGGGTGCTGACAGAAGTGATATCTGTTGCACGATCAGCCCCCTAAAAGCACTCTACAGCTGTGCCGTGACAGAAGTGTAAGGCTGCAGAGTGCTTTGAAAGTGGCCGACCACACGACAAATTAACCCTCATCAAATGAAGGATCAGATGAAGATGCTCCAGCATGGAGCACCTTAGGGAATTTCTGTTCCTTAGGGTCAGTTTATCAGTGCAACTGGGGCTAGGCTGATGCAGCCCAGTCCTGTGCCTAATGCTGTCTGCAGGAAGGGAGTGGGGAGAAGGGAGGGGGAGGGAACTTCAGGCTGGGGTTTGCCCAGCCTGAGCCAGAGGGGAGGTGGATGGATTGAAGCATGCCCACCTCATAGCCCCCACTACTGCCCTCTTTCAGTTCAAGCCAGGCAAACCCCAGCCTGCAGCTCCCCTCCCCTCTCCCTTCCTGCAGACAGCACTGGAGCTGGGCCTGGGGGATGGGGCTGCATCAGCCCAGCCCCAATCTCAGGGCAGACAGACAGGCTCAATTCCCCTCTCCCCACCCAACCTGACAGGCAAATGAACTGCCAGGGGACCAGGGCTGCCTGTCATCTCAGTCATGCCAAGCACCCCTGGAACAGCTGTGTTTCCAGCCAGACCCTTCCTGGGTCCCAGGACCCAGGAAGAGAGTAAACAAGGAAAGCAGGAGAGCATGAGGCTGGGCAGCCACCAGGTGGTGGTAGCTGCTGGCACCTGAAGGGGGCACGTAGCAGCCAAGCCTGAATCACCTCACCACCAGGTATACATCTGGGGCAGTAGTGTAACTAGGGGGTGACTGGGACACCAGTCCTAGCACCACCTTTGGGGAAGAAATGCACAGCAAAAATAGCTACTGCCACCAATGCCAGTGCAGCAGTCAGTGCTGTCATGCTATGCCTCTGAGTCTGGAGCATGAGAGTGCAGTCCATGCCTGAGGAGAGGGACTACAGGGAGCAAGGGCAGCAGTGTGCTGCCTCGGCAGGGGGTGTATGAGTGGCAAGACTGCCCGAGCTCTGCTCTGGAGTTGCTGGCATGTTTTAGGTGGCTGGGCCAAATGACACTGTGAGTCAGAAGACCAGGGGACTATTCCTGTTCTGCCACTGGCATATCAGGTAACCATGAATCAGTCTTTTCCTCTCTCAGCCTTAGTTTCACCCTCTCTACAAAGTGGGTGATGATCATGATCCCTCTGTAAAGTGCTGAGGGATCAGGGAGGGGCAGTGCTGAAAGCTGTTATCTGTAACACTGTCAGGTCCTGAAACATGGACCAAATGTCTAGAAAAACCAATGAGATCAAGGTCACTATATTAAAAATAATGCATTTTCCACCCTCCTGCCTCAGAGAAGGCTAAACTGCGGCAATCCAAGGTGGCAGTAGAAGGCATCTACAGTATGCTAAGTGATAGGGTCAAAGGAAGGCTGACTTATGCCATGACTCAAGTGACAGGGCATCCCCAGCTGCTTTCCAATGTAATGCAACAGACTGAGAACACAATAAAAATACGGCATAAAACAGGGGCGGGAAAAATATGGCCTGCAGGCTAGATCTGGCCGACCAGGCCATTCTATGTGGCTCATGGGGTGCCTAAAAAATTTAGGAAATTACTATTTATTTGCTTCTGGCTGCCTGTCAAAGATAACATGACCCAGGAGCAGTAGGACCCAGGGGGAGCTGGCAGGACTGAGCAGCCCAGTCCCGTCCCACCCCCAGCCATTTCCCTGCCTTTGTCCCCTGCACTGCTCCAGCAATACATGGCCCAGGGGCTGCATTGCTGGACTGGGGAGCACGGGCCATGCTGGCACCTGGGGCCAGGAGCAGGAGGGGTGTGTCTGTAGGCAGGGGCAGAAGGGGGGTGTGTGTGTTTGTAGGGTGAGTCCCACATGCACACCCCACCATACACATGTATCCACACCCCCACTTGCATGCCCATACACACAGACCCCCACCCCAACATCCCCTCACACACCCCAGCCACCCTGCCTCCCACAAACCTTATACCCACCCACACTCCACATATCCACACACACCTGCTCTCTCATCCCACACCTATCCACCCCCACAGACACACCCATGCCCTCCCCACACCCCACATACCCACAGGCCA
>NW_017729029.1:6157710-6158144 GCF_001723915.1 Gavialis gangeticus
CATGTATCCACACCCCCACTTGCATGCCCATACACACAGACCCCCACCCCAACATCCCCTCACACACCCCAGCCACCCTGCCTCCCACAAACCTTATACCCACCCACACTCCACATATCCACACACACCTGCTCTCTCATCCCACACCTATCCACCCCCACAGACACACCCATGCCCTCCCCACACCCCACATACCCACAGGCCACAAACCTATATGCACCCCCCACAATATACAAGAGTAAGACTTCATTTTAAGCTATGGTGCAATCACCTCTATGTACACTATAAAAACAGATGTAAATCAAGACAAAAATATGTCTGACATCAAATGAATGAATGTTGTAGATGTTTTCTTTTAGAATATAATTTGGTTTCATAGCTTGTAGGGTTGGAAGGGACCTGAGCAAATCATCGAGTCTGACCCCCTGCCATGG
>NW_017729029.1:6158155-6170997 GCF_001723915.1 Gavialis gangeticus
CGACCCTTAATCTATGAATCTATGAATCTATGTTGAACAGTGCGGTCCTGAGGACCAAGCCCTGGAGGACTCCACTGCCCATGTCCCTCCAGGTCGAAAATGACCCGTATTGGTATTTTTCTGGTTCCAAAATGGCAAAACCCCTTGCTGAAAGGAGTACTTTCAGGGGCAAGCAGAGGGACTTCTGGTAGCAAAGGCCAGGGATTAGGGGGTGGGACTTCCAGTCACAAGATGGCAACCAGGGGGCGGGCACCTGTCAGGGGGTGGGGTTATCCATGAGGTCTTCGACAGCTTGCCCAAACTTGGTAAGTGGCCCTCTGCCCGAAATAATTGCCTGGCCCTGGCATAAAATCACCAGCCAGTTCATCACAGGGAGAAGGTTCTGCTCAGGAAGGGAATGGGGTAGCTGGGCACTGCAAGTCAGGACTGTGGGGACTGGTAGAGCAGCAAGGGAAAGGCAGGGTGGGGCTCTAATTTGGGACTGAAGAATACCTGTGAAGCACTTGGCTTTGGGTCAGGATTCAAGGGCATCTGTAATTCTGTGTCCATGAAGCTCATACAGTCTGCCTGTACTCATTGGTGCTATTGGCCCCACATTTGCAATGTGCAGTTATATAATATAAATACAGACATTTAGTCAGCACTTGCCCCTGATGTGCCCAGCCCCTCTAACTAGAACCAAAGGTTCTCCATTGACACAACCAACCAGCCTCAGACTATCTTCCCCTCACCAGAAGTCTAGCCTTAGCAACTGGGGAGCCTTCAATGAAAGAAATGTGGAGGAAGCTGCTTCAGTAAAGGATACAGGAGCTGCTCTCACCTCCTTGTGTGCAGAGGTGTTCTAGTGATTCACCAGATGGAGGGACTGAGTTTGTGGACAAGAGTCTAATCAAGAGATGTATTTAATGACACAGCCTCCTCCCTTCCCCCCACATCCATATCACCACCAGTACCTCTATCCATTCCCCTCTGGGCAACAACAGCCCAGCTTTCTCACTGCCTGCATCATTCCCATGGGGGGGCAGGGGGAGGTGAGTGGGGGAAGGAAGGAAGCTACAACCCACAGCTGAATTGCACATTTGTGGCTGCTGCTAAGAGGATGAAGCACAGGGGGTAGGAAGTGAAGCAACCAACTGCTCCAGGACAGCATGCCTGCTTCGGGTTGGCCCAGCACCTGCAATGACTAGCAGAGGCAGTGCCAGTGCTCACTGCATTTTTCAACAGCAGAACAGGCCAGTCCCAGTCCCAAGCCAAACCAAAGGAGAGCCCTGGGGACCATGGGCTGCTGGCTACAGCCACAGGACTCAGCCTGTTCCTGAAATAGGGGCATGGGATGGAGGCCTGAATCATACCTAGAGATGGTGTCCACTTGACAGAACTAGGCTGGGCCTGCAATGAAGACAGAGGCCAGGCAACCCCATCCTTCACAGGAGTGTGTCAGGGTCCCGACACAGGGATAGGGAGCCCAGGCTAGGATGGAGGGTGCTGGATTTCCCTCCCATGCCATGGCAAGTGGTACAGAGGAATGTCACCAAGTCAGGAGTGGAACTGACGTAGCGCATGTGTATGTCCATATACACCCTGGAGTATACTATCTTCCACAGGCTGTAGGTAATTTTCATTACTTGTCCCCCATGTTCTCCAGAGGAAAGTGAAGTGAAAGCCTGGTTCCCCACATCACAGCAGCGGGATTCTGGGACTCTGAATCCTAGGTTGTGCTAGATTCCAGGAGACAGCGCGGTTAGCCCCTGCACGGGAACTGACACAGAGAGAAGGCTGCACCCCTAGTCACACAGCAAGTCCATGGTGGAGTGAGCATCAGAGCCATACTCACTCCACTGGGACAGGGCAGCAGTCCCAGCCATTGCTCCTCAGGCTTCATAGATAAAGTTCTCCCCTCCTTCCCACCCAGGAAGTGACCCCAGGATATGGCTCAGCCCCTAGGAAGCTGACTTGCCTAGGGAGCGGAGTGGTATTGTAGCAAACAGAGACATGCAGCTGGAAGAGAGAAGGAGCCCCCAAAGCCCAAGTTTCCCTGTCCTTCTCTAAAGGAACCTCTCAACAAAAGGGGAAGTGGATTTCCTGCCAAAAGTGGTTTTCTGCCAATGTGAACAGCAGAAGGATTTCTTTGGGGTGAGGGCTAAGAGGCTCCTAGGCCCTGAGGGCATTTACACATATACTCTTCTGTCCCATCACACACAGGAGATCCGCTGCTTCGGTGCAGACTCAATTAATCTAATCTGCTCCACGCACAAGCTGAGGCAAACTGCGCTGTGCTGCATGTAGTTGTGTAAGCAGTGAAATGTGTGTCAGCGCACAGAAAATGGCAGCAGTGAACTTTTGGACTAAGCACCTCAGATGTATTATAGTTCAAAAGTGCACTGCTGCCATTTTCTCAGCACTGCCATACATTTTTGCCATTTATACAACTGCAAGCATCGCTTTTCAAAGCTGGCGCTGCGGTGCTTACATATGTAAAAATGCCCTTTGAGTCTAGTTCAACTGAGCCTGAAACTCTCTCCTAGGGCTGACACACCCATTATAGAGTGCCTGAGCAAGGGCTCACGACCCCAACCCACTGGGACCCAAAAGCAAGATCCAGCACTTCACCTAGAGAGCCATTTCCTAGTTTTCTTTTGCTGGTCTGTGAGATCCCATGTCCAGAATAGTCCTAAACAGAGCTTCTAGATCCCAGCATGCTTGTAACCAGGGAACCAGGTTTTCTGTTTCCCATGGAAAAATGGAGAAAACCATGTATTATACCTTTTACTGGAGGCAAATGCAGATTTCTCATTTTACTGGAGATTTTGCAGTTTTGCAACAAGCTCTCTGCAGGATGGCAGAGTTCCAGCCTGCAGGGGGTTGGGAGGGAGTGGGAGGATGGTGGTACATGCACATGGCCCCAGATAGCCTGGAGAGCAGCTCCTGCAGGTAAGGGGTGGGGGGGCAGGTGAGGCCTCCATAGGGAGGGAGGGAGTTGAGCTGAGCAGGGGCTGAGGCTGCTGCACAGCTGGACAGTGCATAGAGCTTGGGGACCAGGGCTTCAATGCATGGCCGCAGGACCCCAGCAGGGAGTGGGATAGGGCTGCAGGCAGCTTGTCTGGGAAGCAGTGGGGGTGGGGCTGGCTCCTTGCTGCTACATGCACTCCTGGGGGACAGGGGAGACATCCCTCCCCCCCTGACCTGTGCATGGGGCAGGGGTGGGGTGGGCTACCTGCTGCAGGGTTGGGCAGGGGTGGGGCTTTTCCCCGCCCTGGCATGCACTCCTGTGGGGCAGGGGGGACCCGTGCCCCCCCGATTTGCATGGCCCCACTGTTCTTTTCAGTGCACATGCTGGGCTGTAGAGGCCCCAGGGAGCGCAGCAGGGTGGGAGCCTGAGCTCGCAGCAGGAAGTGCACAGCCCCTGCCCTGTGCACAGATCTGGGGGTGTGGGTCTCCCCTGCCCCCACCCCTGTTCGCAGCAAGCAAGCAGCAGGCAGCTGAGAGGGAGCTGAGCTCTGCTCCACTGCATCAGCCGACGCCTCCTGCCTGGGGCAAGGCGCTGCAGACCCGGGTCCCAGGCTCCATAGCCCTGGCAGCTGGGAGCCTCCTCTGGCAGGGCTTGGGGGGCAGGGGCTGTGGGTGGGGGGCAAGAGGCACCAGCAGGGCTGGGGGTTGTGAGGGGGAGGACTGAGGAGAATAAGCATGGCTGTGGGGGGGAGTGAGGGGCACAAGCAAGGCCAGAGGGCTGGGGGTGGGAAGTGAGGGGTACCAGCAGGGCCAGGGGGCCTGTGTGGGGCCTTTCATTTTAATAATAGATTTGGGGGGTTTTATCAGAGAATTTGCAATTTTTTATTGGGGAAAACCAGAATCCCTGCTTATAACACACGGGATTTTCATGTAAAATATATATCATCAAGATGTAAACCACTCAGAAGTCAGGAAATGCAGTGTTAAGGGAAGATTCAATCACAGTTCTGCCAGCATAACTTGAAATATGAACTCTTTGGATATTAAGAGAAATTGCTAATTAATAACTGCAGAATTTCTGCATCCACAGCTCATACAGACTTCAGACTGGCCAGCATTTTTAGGTTTCAGAAATCTGTGAAGCAAGGCAGGTTTGAAGAAAGGTAGCAGTGCAGTCATAATGTTAGGGTGAAAGTTGCAGCCTTTGTGTCCTACTGTTTAGACTCATGCCAAAGGCAGGCAGGGTCTAAAGTACTCAGGTTAGGGTAGAAACAGAAACAACAGCCAGAGCTCTGACATACCACAGAACCACAGCAAGAGAGCTGCTGGAACATCCTCTCCAGCTCCCATGTGAGCAGGGCTGACAGAGCTGCCCTTGACCCCAGTCCATGGGAGGTCAGGGGAGCTGTACAAGAAAAGCGTGAGAACTCCAGCCCCTACCAGGCAGGACTGGGGTAGCAGAGAGTCAGGGAGCTTGAGAAGTGATCCTGACTCACCTACTGCCACTACAATCAGCTTCAACTGACCTTCCACCTCCAACACTCCCTTCTTTCCTCCATCCTTCTCCAAGCATGTGCAGACACCCACCTAAACACTCAGGCAAGTATACACATTGGAGCCTCTCTGGATATGTGGCTCCTAAACTAGCATGGCCCAGAACCATTTTCCAAGCAAGACTGACTGACCAGGGGCCCTCACCATCATGCAGCAAGAGACTGCCATGCCCTGCCTGAGGCAGCCCACTTCTACCCCACTGACCTCTGCCCTGATTGGAAAGGTTGTGACGGCACTTTCACTTAGAGTCAACCCACAAAAAAGCCCCGGGCTGGCAGGTTCCTGCTGATCAGGGCTAACCCAAATGGGTGGAGGTCTTCTCCTTCACTTGTTTATATCCCTCACTTTTGCATAGGAGCCAGCCCAGCTAATTGGCAGCAGCAGGTGCCAGCTACAGGAAGATAAACATGGTTCAGTGGAGACATGCCCAAATGGGGAGCCAAAAGCCCAGAGTGGGGGTAGGCCTGCCTCTGAAAGGCCAGCCCCTCTCCCTATCAGAGCCTGGAGCACTTCCCTGCATTTCTGGCTAGCAAGATCCATGGCCAGATTTTGTGACTGCTGTGTGTTCCTCAACCCTGGTCTCAACATCTTGGGGAACACAGTGAGATGAACCTGGAAGCAGGGACACTGCTTCTAGTCCAGCTTGGCCTGGCCCAGCCTCAGGGTGCTGATCCCCTCAACTGGCAGCTTAGTGACAGCTTGTCACAACTTCTGTCCTTTGGAGAGGAGGCTCTGGGGAGTGCAAAATCCCAGCCCTGCCCCTGTCCTCTGAGAAGGCAGCAGTGCTGCACAGACAGAAGAGTGACCGTTAAGTGTTTCTTATCCCTCTGCCTTATCAGAAAGCCCAGCAGTGGGCTACCCTGCCCTGCTTCTCTAATTTTCTCAGCCTGAAGGGCCTGTTGACAGACACTGAGCCACACAATGCATTGCACAAGGCCCCAGAACACTGCCCAGAAGGGACATGTTTACAGCAGCCTAGGGCACGGTTCACAGGATGCCAGTCTGTACTGCCTGGCAAATTGCTCTTACGAAGGGGAAACTGTTCCTATCCACTGGGCACCATGCTTTACCTGGGCGCAGGGGCTTGAGGAATGTTGGCAGGACCAGGAGAATCTCCTTCCTTTCATGCCTTCCTGGGCTTTGCCAAGGGGATGGGAGGCTGATTCCTAAGGAATCTGCTGTTCCCCCTCCAGCCTGGTAAGGCACTGCCACTTTGCAGGGCTGAACATGCCCTCCTTTCTTTCTCCTGGGGACCTGAGGGTCACAGGTGTCCCTTCTGAGCACTGCCCTGCTCTTGTGTCTGTTCTGGTGACCCAACCCATGAAGTACAGTTGAGCACGTGCAGCTTCCTCTGACTGCAGTGGTGACTGGGGACTCGGACCTCACAAGACTTAGCTCTTGTGCCATGTGGGTGGCAAAGCACCAGTCTTTGCGCAGGATTTGAAATAGATTACTGCAGGTGATGGTATGCAGTCAGCACTGAGCACCCACAGAGCTCCAGAGGCAAAGCACCCCTCTTTTTGGATTGTAGGAAAGCACCCATGCGTCCCTTTGCATATAGACACCTATATGCCTGTGAGCACACTTGTGCACATCCACATACATATATCCAAATACATGCACACTGCATGACATGCATACTCCAAGATGTGCATACATATAGGCACACAGGGAACACAGGCACAACAGCACACACAGACTTTTTTTATTTGTAAGTATCTCTCAGGATTGAGTCTCTTAGACTTAGCTTTTTCTATGGAGCTGTTGTATTGCCTCAGCTTATCCAGACCTTCTCACCCCTGGAGTGCATCTGCCCTGTTATTCTCAAGAGATCCAAGGGAAGCTTAAGGGTAATTGTGCCCATAGGGAATTAGAAGTCCCCAAATCTTCAGTACTGACAAAGGCTTATACCAGCAGGGCTCAACCTTTTGGCTCTGCTGATTGCTGCTCCCTTGCTGCCAAATTTCCAGAGCCCCATAGGCCAGATCAGATCCTACAGGACTGACTCCATACACTGCCCCAATCACCCCTGCATCCTGGGCCACACTATCTGGCCTAAACAATCATAATTCCCATTGGCCAGGGTCCCATAGCCCAGAAAGTATCAACAACAGACAGGTTGCTGGCTGGAAGCCATGTGCAGGCATTGCTTCTCCAAACAGCTCACAAACCACTAGAGAGGCGAGCAGGGGAAAAAGCAATTAGCCATTAGCCAGTCAGGGCAACACACGTAGCCAGACACTGTATTGTGTCCCTGGCAACTTTCATCCTACATGCAGAGCGGAGGCATCCCCTACAGTTCCTCACAGCAAATGGCAGGAGTGTCCCTTAATACCTCTGGGATACAGGTTGTAGCCATATTGGTCTACAGGCAAAAGGAATCAGAACTTGTAGCACAGGTAATATCTTTTATTAGACCAATTAAATATTTGCAATTTTTTTTGTTATTTGCAAGCTTTTGGGTTCTTGTAAAATTATGAAGTTTTCATTTTGAAAAATGGCTAAATTAGATATCCTCCATGTTTCAGGGAAAGTTTGCAAATAAATAAATATTCTTGCAGATATTTAGTTGGTCTAATACAATCTTTGCTACAAGTTTTGATTCTTAATATCTCCCACTCTCTGGTAGACCACTAGGCTGCATCTTGGTAAAGAGATGAGGAATCAAGTCCTGGTGATCACAGCTCTTGCTCTGGTGCTGGACGAATGAGGATTCTGTTACAGTAATGGACCTGATCTCAGTGCTCATGAAATGAAACCTGAACCAATGGAACAACCTCGTGCTCACAGCCTAGGGCACAGGGGAAGCCGACTGGGCCAGGAGCGGGAAGAACCTACAATGCCTTTCTTTAGATCACAGCTCTGTCTTGCTAAAGCAGAATGCATTTATTGTTGGCGATAAGATTATAGAGTAGCCAACTGCCCATCCATGATGGGGGGCAGGGCGGGGACAGAGGCCCATGCTTTCCTGCCCCCTTTCCCCCTCTCCCCCCATGAGTCCCGACCTGTTTCCCTCCCCTTCCCTCCCCTTCCACTTCCGGTCCAGGCCTGTTACCCCCCACCCCCACACTCTGGGTCCGCATGGCCCGCTCTCACCTTCGTCCCCTCCCTGCTCCCTCCCAGCTGCTGGCAGGGCCCGGTGGTGGGGCGCCTTTTGTCAGGGACCAGTAGCGGTGGGGCAGCAGCGGTGCTGTCCCCACTGTTGTGGTGGGCAGGGATGGAGTCCCACATCCGGCCCAGCCCCTGCTTCTCATCTGGTCAGGGGAGGGGGTGAACGGGCCCACTCCCCCCACCCTCACCCCTGCTGCTTTGGGGCCAGGCCCATTCCCCCCGACTTTAGGGCTGCTGTTGGGGCGCAGCAGCAGCAGGGCACGGCCCCTGTGCCCCCCCTCCTTGCTCCTTTCCCTCCCCCCCTCCCTGCCAGCTTTTGTTGGGGCCCAGCGGCTCTGCGTCCCCCCGCATCCAGCCCCGGCCCCAGGTCTCATCCGGTCCGGGGAGTGGGGGAACAGGCCTGCTCCCTCCCTTGCCCCGCTCTGTCGCCACCACCTGCAGGGAGCGGGGAGGATGGGCATACCAGCTGCGCTGGCCTGGTCCCCCCCCCCACTCCGTCCCCTGTGTCCCCACCATCGTGGTGGCACTCCGCTGTGCTGTCTCCTGTCCCAACGTTCTTGTAGCACTCTGATTGGTTGTTTCAGTCCACCAATCAGAGTGTGAATAAAGCGTTATGGACAGATAGACAGACTAAGGTTTTTATAATATTAGACAGGCCCAAGCCTAAATGCCGGAAATGATCATGATCAAACTCTGGGGAAGTTCCAACCCGAAACCAGCCTTAATTTCCAATCCTGGGTCTGGCCTAACATCCGAACAAAAGTCTGGATCCAACTGTCCATGTCCCTTGAAGAGTTTGGCTCCTCAGCTTGACAGAGTTGCCCACTCTCACAATTTTATCATACATCTTATAATATTTGCTCTTTTGTTAAAGCCCCAGCTCCTGAGATTCTGTGATCTGGCCAGAACACTGGCTTGCATTATCAAGGGCAAGTTTCTAGCATTCAGAGAAAGCGAAAGGCTCTAGCTCCTTTACACTACATATGGAGAACTGTACAGGAAAGCCTGTGCCAAACAGATGGCCTGATCCTGAGAGGTACTGAGCAGCCTCACTTACCAAAGAATTCAGTGGGAGTTGAGGACATGCAAGTCTTCCGGGGGAAGCATCTGATACCTGTCAGGATCTAGCTTGCATTTCCAGCCTGTTTATACACAGTTCCATAGTTTGGATCAGCAGCTGAAATGGGGCTTCATCCAAACCCAGGGCCTGATCTCATATTTTTTACCACCCCAGAAGTCACAGTGAAGTCAGTGGGACGTTGGGTGCACAAGAGATGTAGGAACAGGACCCACATCTCTCAAGGGGCTGAAGTTTGCTCATTGCTAATGCTGGCAACCCCTCCCTAAAGAAAAAGAAAGCTCTTTGCTAGTACTCAGCATTACGCCTTCATATGAATCATATTACTCAGCTGTGGCAGCAGACAAAGTACTTAAATAAGATAAAATGAGCAGATTTAAAGGTGGCTCCAGCTTCTTTAAGTTGCTGAGGCATAAATCTCTCCAAATAAAAGCACACATGGGTTCCACATTTAGGAGGGAGAGGATAGTTAGGGCCACAGGAACTGCATCCCAAGTAGATAAAGGGCCATCCCCACCATCGTGCTCACAAGGACTTTGTAACAGCAGTGTTAGAGATGCAGGCACACAGCAGCAGGGAGATGGAAATGTCTGAGTATGACTTGAGGAGGACAAAACTTTTCATCCTTCCCTTTGACCCTGGCAGGCACATTTGGGCCCAGTTAACACAACAGCACCATCAACTCCAGTTCTTTGCAGATTGCTATTTATCAGATTTCCTAACCCCAGATAAATGAGTGCAGATGTTTCCATCTGACTGCAAAAATAAGTGCTTGTCCTACTTGCTTGTAATGATAGCCGGAAGCCCTTCCCTATCAGTGTGCCTGATCTTAGTGGCAGTGACTGATGATAGAGGACAGAGCGGTCTCCTGTTATCATTCCTGTCTCCTGATTGGTGTGGTGCCTCTGCACTATAGTGGGTGAGAGTATTACAGACTTGTTCAGACAGACATGATGACCATTTCACTACACCCCTGTAGCAGCCACCTCCGGGGTAGAATGTAGCAGACGCTTGATAGCATGCACCATTTGAAATTCAGGAGAGTCAGTGAAGAAAGTCCTACTTGGGAATGTAGGGAGAGTTGCAGGGAGAAAGAACTCACTCTGTGGATGCAGTTCAGAGAAAGGTGCTTGGTGTTATTGTTCTGCCAAGGGAATTGCCACCCAGCTGGGATGGATGTTGCCCGAACAGGGGCACTGCAGAGCCATACGGTGCTGGGCAGATGGAACGCCTGCTGGACACAGCAACAGTTAAGTCCCAGTTGGAACAATACCATTTCATTAAGGTCATCTGCCTATTCCTTCTTCCCCCACCATGCATCAGCTCCATGCATATGGGGTTCCTCCCAAATATCCCTGAAAGAGCTGGACCCTGCTTCCATAATGGGCACATAGCCTCCTAACTTGCCTCAGCATTGCCCCATTATTTTTCTTCCATCCAAAGGTCACACACTGTTAGAGTACAAGAAGGCTATATGTTGCCCAGCTCTTTCAGAGCTGACAGCCCCAGTCCTTCAGTAGACAGGAAGGATTAGGGAACAGCATGCATGTAAACACCTGCTTTCCATGGCCATGGGGAGGGAGTGCCAAAGAACCTATCCAACCTCATGTCTGAGCTCCTGCTTAGTGGGAGGATTTTGGAAGTGCCATTTGGCTTGTCTGGTCTTCATCTCTGTGCAGAGACGTGAGACATTCAAATGCTTGTCCATACACACAGACACACACCAAGGCACAGAGGGCACACAAAGGCAGAGAAACACACGGGCCTAACCTCACATGCACACCTACAGATCTGTGATCTCACCATGTTTCCAGGCATTTCATCCTCTGTAGCTCTCAAGGGATCTGACCTCAAAAAAGACCTGAGCCAGCTCTCCCTGGCTGGTGCGGGGTCATGGCAGCAGGATCAGGCCTATCATCTGTGACTGCTGGTAAAAGGCCAGGCATGTCAGCGGAATGGTTGTGCTCTATACCTACTTCCCCATGGACCAAAACCATGCATAGTGTCCCCGATAGAAGCCATGGCTCCCAAGGCACCACAGTGTAACAGAGAACATCAAGTCAGAAAGTACTGTCCCTGACTGTACCAACACCCTTTCTTCTCCACCTGGCTGCCTTCTCCCCTCCCCCACTGCTGCAGGTTTATCTATCTGACTGATAAAGTTTGCATAAAGCTCAGGATCCAAGAGCGACATGCCATCTCCTCAGTCTCTTTACGTTTATAATTCATGTTACCATAACAACATGACTTAACAGAAGACTTTTTATTCTTTAAATAATTGGAATCGTTTCCATATCAACAGAGGTAAGTCTGTGTGTGAGCGCATGCAAAACACCAGTCTTTGCCCTTTTCCAGCTAGAACACATCCAAGAGGACATGCCTGAACTGATAAGCCTAGTTGCCACAGGCATGCCCAGGATCTCGCACATGGTGTGACAGGGTTTGATGTCCTGAGGATTGGCATGCTGGATGGTGAAACAGGAGAAAAGGGACGAATTTTTACTTGTTCTTGGTGAATAGGAATCTTAGTTTTCTACTTGGGGAACATGGCTTCATGGTCTACAACGAGTTAAATTCCTACTTTACCTGGTTCACTGTGCACATGCCGAACAGCAGTTTTCCATCTTACAACTGAGCCTAAAAAGGCCAAGTTGCTTTCAATCAAGAGCAGACTCCTTTATCTGGAGAGGCAGAGGGCTGTGTCTTGGGGGCAGGGGTTGACAGGGCTGGGTACTGGCCTCAGGCCTCTATGGGTAATATGTCTGTACACAGTTCTCAATCTTCTGTGTGTCTAAGTGACAACAAGAAAGCCCCTGTAATCAGCTTGCATGCTATATTGCTGGTTAGCTCTGCTGACGAAAGCACATGCTTTGTTCTTCAGGTCCGTCATTTGTGGTGTAGACTACACTTGTGGTCAGGAGGGCTGTGAAGAACGGGGTTGGATTTGGCCAGATAATTTTATGGTAACTGCTTTTGTTTGGCAACGCCCAAGAGCAAGATTTTCCTCGTATCTTCACTTTTTGAGGGAGTGCCCTGCTGCAGGGACAGCTGTTGGCCAGTGAACCAAAATAGAGTGTCTGGGAAAATTGAGTGACCCCCAGACTGGTGCAGGGGGCTCTGAATGGTGAACCAGGGCACCAAGTAACTGCTGGGCTGGGGTCCCATCACTATGGGAGAAACCTGGGCTGGCACAGGAGTGACCCTGAAAATGGGGCCCAGAGTGCACAGAGTCATCACTGGACAGTATGGTAGGGTGCTCACAGTGGGACACCAAAGTGCTGTGTTATCCTTGGAATTGTGGGAGGAACTCAAATTTGGGAAGCAGCATCACCTGCTAGGTACTGAGCCCTTGCACTTCCCTGCTCATCCTTATGAAACCCAGCCACCCCCTTGGAGAGAATAGCCAGGCTTATGCTGCACGGTGCTTGAGTCAGCACACAAGTAGGCCTGTGCTCATGCTGCTCAGGAGGAGTCTGTAAGCAGCTGCCTTAGCAAGTATTTGATCACCTGCCAATCTGGAGTTTTGGCCAATTCACAGCCATTTCCAGACATGTATCAGACCAATCTGTTTCTCCCTGTGCTTTCCTCTACCTAGAGCCAAGTGCGAAGCAAGTGAGGCCACAGTGGGACAGAGAGGGGAGCTGGAGACTGAGAGGTACATCAGGCCTTCCTCTCCAAAGCATCATGGGAAACGGGGGGGGGAGGCATCAGCAGATAAGCTGGGTCTGTGATATGTAGGCACTTAGCCCACCTCAGGTCACACACTGCATGGCTTTCATGTACATCAAGGAAAGTGCATGCTGAGTAAAAGGGTTAAAGCTGCCCTGTAGGGTCCGTAAGAGCTGGAGTGATTATCTACTATGGATCTCATTAGAACTTGTGGTTTCTAGTCATTAGAGCCATGTCAGATTCTTTGAGTTCTGAAGCTCTGAACTTTGTAGAAGTTTAGCGGTGTGGCTTAGGACCTGGAGGGAATGGAGCTGGGCTGGAGACTGAACCTCTGAGCAATTAACACACCTGAAACTGAAAAGACTTTAGGTTTTGAGGGTGAGCAGAAGTGGCAGTTTTCTATTAAAAATTACAGTGGTTTTTGAGAGTTGCTGCAACAGAATCTTTCCCAAGATTCCAATCTTCAGTGATTTCAGATATG
>NW_017729029.1:6175997-6182230 GCF_001723915.1 Gavialis gangeticus
AGCGGTGTGGCTTAGGACCTGGAGGGAATGGAGCTGGGCTGGAGACTGAACCTCTGAGCAATTAACACACCTGAAACTGAAAAGACTTTAGGTTTTGAGGGTGAGCAGAAGTGGCAGTTTTCTATTAAAAATTACAGTGGTTTTTGAGAGTTGCTGCAACAGAATCTTTCCCAAGATTCCAATCTTCAGTGGTTTCAGATATGCTGACAGGGCTTTCAGCTCCATCACCCCTCCCCTGCATTTGCTGTGACCCACCAGCCTAGCGGGAAGCACTAATAACTTCATTAGAGCCAATCCAAATCCTGGACCTCCTGGACCCCAACTTTCCCCAACTACAGGAAAGGATGGATCCAGATTCAAATTCTGCACTGGGGCACATCTTGTTATCATGTTATTTTGCAGGCTTCCTTTGTTCCATGTTTGGGCTCCACTGTAGAAGTGATGTTCCTAAGGACATGCTGCAGCACAAATAGTGTCATCACCCTCTCACTCCCCACTCTGGGGTCTTTGGTCTCACCCCTCCTTTCCCACACCACCTCCTCTTTCACTGTTAATCACTTCCTGAGCACATCTTTGACTATAATTCACATAAAAGTCTCCAGCAGTGGAAGCTCAAAACTTCTGACCACTGTTTGGCAGGACAGCAAACGCTCTAGATATGATCCAAAGTGAAATCATCTACCCTGCATGCACCAGTCTGTCCCATACCCAGGTCACACAGGGTCTTCTCTACCTTGTGCTTCCTCCTCGGACAGTGAGAGCACAGCAGCATTCACTGGCTCACTCCCCCTCTACTGAGGACAAAGAGCTCTTAGTGAAGCAATGCTACACTGGGAACTTACAGAGACAGCGGTACACTGTACATTCCTCCAGCAACGCACATTGCCTCTCATCTGCTCACAACTACTTTCCTCAGCGTTTAGTCCTAGAGCACCACATCAAGGGTATTTTAGCAGGTTATTAAAGAGGTTCACAATAGTTCTTCAGCCTCCTTCTCTAGAGGCTGGACATTCAGACTGTAAAGTTAGGTCACTGCTGGAGACAGGCTGGGGGCTCCCACACACTAGGGTTAATGGACTCTATAATAACATCAGTAGAAAGGGGCCTCACTTGGTCTGAGAGTAATGGGGTCCATACCATGGTTAGGTGGGAAAGGGGTTCTCCCAGGCTGCAGGTAATGGGCTTACAGCTGGGATCAGGGAAGGGGCTGCCCCAGGCCTGGGGGTAATGGGAACTGTGCAGGGGTCAGGAGGAGAGTCCCCCCGCCGTCCAGGTTGAATATAATAGGGCCTGTGATGGGAACAGGCAAGGGGATCCCTGATGATGGAACTGTGAAATTTCATTCCTGGCACAGGCTGCCTTCCCTCACCGGCTGCACCCTCCAGTGCACCTACACTTCTCACCTTCTGCTGTCAGAGGCATTACTGGTGCTGGAGCAGGATGCAGAGCCCAAATTAGCAGCACCCTCCTCTAGGCTGTGGTCCTGGCCATACAAGTGTATGGACAGCAAAGCAAATAGTACTCCAGAACACCAACCTCTTTCTGTCTGAGAGTTGCAAGGGGCACTTGGCTTTTGCTGCCTGTCTCCCTAGAGCTCCTGGCAAGGTGGCACTGTCACATCCTCCCCACCCTATGCACCCTTCTGGGACTCCCTGGCACCATCAAACAGCTCAGCAGAAGCCAGGCATGGGAGTCTCCTCTTGGTGAAACCCCACTGCTATAAGGGTTTTGCCAGGAGGAGGACATAAATCCATCACCGTCTTGAAGGATGACAAGAGCAGAGGAGGCAGGTGGTTAGAAAACCAGGTGGTTTGCTTACGTGTCCATTGATTTGCACTCTTGTTCAGTCCTGGTCTCCGTGCTGAGTTCAAACCACTCTGGAGCAGCAGTTGCACTGTAGCGCAGTCCCTCCCACTCTGCCCTTAGTCTGACCCACTCAACGGCTAAAGTCATGCACACAAACCACAGCCCTGAAACCACACCCCTTCTTGTACAAGAGAATCTGATAGGGGAAGTGTAGCCTTGCATCAGATGCAAGGAGGCATGAGGATCTGCAGTTGTACTTTCTTCAGCACCCCTCCCTGCTGCCCTCCCCCACCCCAGGCAGGCTACATGCTGTGTAGCAGAGCTTCCCCCTGTGGTGAGGGTGGCTCTGTCACTTCCTCTCCTTTGGTACAGGCAGCCTCCCTGCCCAAGCTCACAGGCCCAATGGGAAGAAGTCTGGCTGGCAGGGAAAGGGGCAAAAACACTGAGAGGCGATAGCTGGAATTAAGGCCAAGCAATACAGAACCCCACACCTACACACAACTATGACTGCAAGGGACAAGACCCCTCCTGCCTACTCTGCTTGTGGAGGTGAAGCCGGGTCCACTTGCTGGGATCAGGAGATCCCACAACATTCAGGACAGGGGAGACTCCTTGGTGACGGAGGCCATGCATTAACAGGCTAGATATCAGGAGGTGTTTAGGCTATATATCAAGAGGCGCTACTTCACGGTCAGGGTGGCTAGGATCTGGAACCAACTTCCAAGAGAAGTGGTGCTGGCTCCTACCCTGGGGGTCTTTAAGAGGAGGTTAGATATACACCTTGCTGGGGTCGTTTGACCCCAGTACTCTTTCCTGCCACGGCAGAGGGTCAGACTAGATGATCTACTCAGGTCCCTTCCAACCCTACTAACTATGAAACAGAGCAAAGCCAAGGCAAGAGACCACTAGAGGCCCAGAGAGGCTCAAGACTCTTACTTAAGTTAGGATTCCCATACGTCTGGGTTTTCCCGGACATGTCCTTTTTTTTGGACCCCTGCACTGCATCCTGGCCGGTTTTTAAAATAAGAGGAAAGGTCCAGGTTTTCTGCTGTCCAGGTCTGGCTGCTCTGGGCTGGGAGTGGCAGGCAAGCTGATTGGCTGTCAGGGGTCATGTGCTCCCCATGCGGGTGCGGGCATGCGCATGAGAAAGCGGGCACGCGGGCAATGTGGGAGTTGCTTGGCCTGGGCAGCAGGGCTGGGGAGGGGGGAGGCAGGGGGCTGAGGGTTGGGAGTGAGGGGCACTGTTAGGGCAGGGGGGTAGGAGGCTGTGGGTCTAGAGTGAGAGGCACCAGCAGGGCTGGGGGGGGGAGGCAGGGGGCTGTGGGTTGGGAGAGAGGGACACCGGCAGGGCTGGGGCTGGGATGTGGCTTGTCAGTAAGGTGCCACAAACCACACGCAGTTCACTGTTTACTGCACTGCTAATTTGCAGCAGGGTGGGGTTTTTTGACACCAGCAAATCGTGGTATATAAACAAACCCTGCTGTTAAAAAAAAGTGGTGCCACCAGAAACCAGAGGCTGGCCAGCCAGAGCCATGCTCTGGCTGTTGGATCGGTGCTGCTGCTGCCACCTCAAGGGGCACCCAGGACCCCAAGTAAGGCTGCTGGGGCCAGCACAGATGTTGGCCCCAATCTCCCTTACTACATCCAGGTCACTTTGCTACATACTGGAGCGCATGTGCAGGGGGATGCTTGGGGTCAAATAACAGTGGCAAAAATATATGCCACTATTTGTCCCATAGGAAATGCACATACCCATGCATGCGTGTGCTCATGGGGACACACCCCAAGTGTCCCCACATGTGGCACTAGGGAGCCCCTGCTCTTTTCTCCTTCCAACAGGCCAGTGCAGTGGGATTGATAAAGTCACTTCACTCCCACCCCATCACCTCACCAGTGCTGGGTTATTTCAGGAAGCACCTCAGCACTCTCATTCCAAGAACAAGTTTGCAATATTAGTTCCAGTTCTGTGGCTGCTGTGAGAATACAGATCCTCACAGCAGGGATCTATATTAGTGCAACACAAAGTGGTGGGGGGGTGTAATTTCTGCTACCTCAGCTCAGGAGATCCCAGAAGGAATGGGCCCCATAGCCTCTCATCTATGAAAACAGGCATGGCAGCAGCCAACCCAGGGGTGGGGGGTGGTACCATATCCCCATCCTCCTCTTGCTGAGGGAAATAGTAGAGCAGCATTTAGCCTCTACCCTCGGTATGGAGAGGTGCTTAGCAGGCCTGCGCAAAGTGGCTAGTATTTGCTTTGGATTCAGAATCAGGGAACAGTAATTTGATTCGGTGACTCGAATCACTGTCCCAAATAGATTCAGCTCTATCTGATTTGGAGATTCGGCCACTGGCAAATCAGTCCCCCCATGGTCCCCTCCCCTCTCCTCTGCTCCTTACTTACCAGCACAGAGTCTAGGTCCAGCTCCCCGGGGTGGCAAGCAGGGACTGCCCAAATCTCTGAAGCTCTCAGAATCTTTTCTGAATCAATTTGGACCTTTTTACTGGTCTCCTGATTTGATTCAGATTCAGCTGCCAAATCAGGCCAAATCTCCTCCAAATCGAATCAGCACCCAAAGCTTCACACAGCCCTAGTGCTTAGAGCTGTAAGATAGGCCCTTTAGTACTACCATGATTAGAGAGTCAGAACCTATCCCAGATTAAGGCAGAGAAGGCTGCATTCCAGGGGGCAAGGAAGGAAAATGATCCTACCTCCTGCACAGCTATTCTGGAGGAAAGGCTCAGCTTCTCTCCTGGACTTAAGGTCAGTGAGGGAATTTAGCAGGAAACCATAGATTTCATAGACATTAGGGCTGGAAGTGACCCTGGAGGATCATCGAGTCCAGCCCCCTGCCCCGGGGCAGTAAGTCAGCAGGGATCATAGGATCCCAGCAAGATAAACATCCAAATGTCTCTTGAAGGTGCTTGAACCACCTCCAGTGGCAGTCTATTCCAAACCTTGGGGGCTCAGACAGTAAAGAAGTTCTTCCTTATGTCCAGCCTGAAACGGTCATGAAGGAGTTTGTGACCGTCTGACCTTGTCATCCCTTGGAGTGCTCTGGTAAATAAACGTTCCCCCAGATCCTGGTGGTCACCCCTGGTAATTTTGTAGGTGGCCACCAGATCACTCCTGAGCCTGCACTTTTCCAGGCTGAAGAGTCCCATAGCTCTCAGCCTGTCATAAGGTCTGTTTTCCTGACCTCTGATAATGCGTGTGGCTCTCCTCTGGACTCTCTCAAGCTTCTCATCGTTTTTGAATTGTGGAGCCCAAAACTGGACGCAGTACTCCAGCTGCGGCCTCACCAAGGCTGAGTACAATGGGAGAATGACGTCCTGGGATTTGCTTGAGAAGCATCTATGGATGCAAGCCAGTGTTTTACTCGCTTTACTAGCCGCAGCATCACATTGAAGGCTCATGTTCATTTTGTGGTCAGTCATGACCCCCAAGTCCCTTTCATCTGTAGTGCTAACCAGCATAGCACTGCTAAGCCTATAAGCATGCTGCAGGTTTTTCCATCCAAGATGGAGAACCTTGCATTTTTCGATGTTAAACACCATCAGGTTCTCATCCTCCCATTTCATGAGCTCTAAGGAGCAGAAACCAACCCTGGGACCTCTGGCATTAGCACTGGAGTCTATACTGGGTACGTGTACATGAGATGCTTTACTCAAGATTAGACAAATTACACTAATACAAATTACTGAGCACTTTCTATATGTAAAGATGCTTACTCTCCTATGAGAGAACCAGGTTGACCTGGTGTCTGCTGTGGGACTTACAAAAATTTCACCCAGCGTGCTCTCTTGTGTTGCAAGTGGTTGACATGGGCTCCCCAGCGTGGCCCAGAAGTCCATAAGGGGTTGCTGTGAGCACATTGCCGAACTGTTCGATCCAGGTGGGCGGACACTTTTGGTGCCTCACCCTGGTGGCGGGGCCGGGTGCCACATTCACAAAACTCTTAGGAAACGTTTGTGGAGATTTTCAGGAACATGGTTTTCAGGACCCTAAATGCCTATCTTTGGTTCCAGAAGGGCAGTCAGAAAAACTTCTGGGGCAGAACCATGCTGCACCCAAGGGCCAAACCCAAGTTTTGTGCCCCACTGCCGAGAGCGGGGATGGCAGACACTCTGGCGTGTGAGCTCCCAGTCCGAGTCCGGTTGTCACACCTGGCCTGACCCCCGCCAGGCCATGGCTCCCGTGGGCCCGGGACACGCCCTGGACACCGCTCCTGTGCTTTCTCCAATCGATGTGGCAAACCCTCTTTGGGGGAGGGCACTTTGCGGGCCGGTGGTCCCCCTGCTGGTGTTCAGGCAAGGTGGTTACCTTGCCCCCGCCTCTTTTCTTTTCCTCTCTACCAATTGATGTGGCAACTGTGGTCATGTCGGGGAGGGTCATTAGCGGGCTGGCAGTCCCTCCCCGCCCCCCCCC
>NW_017729029.1:6184740-6186813 GCF_001723915.1 Gavialis gangeticus
ATGGGACTCCTAATCCCAAACTGGACCCCGCAAAATGGTCCATTCCTTTTCCAGCCAGTGGATAGCCTGGCATCTCCTCAGGAGCTTACACACTGCTGGCACACAAGGAAACAGGCTGCAGCTGCCCTCTTTAATAAAGAGGGGAAGGCTACAGCTGATGGATCCTAGTATTCAGGATCCACACTGCACATAGGTAAGCCTCTTAGAGGATAAAGATGCCAGTATTTATGCAGCACCACTCCAGTATCTGCAGGGAGAAGGTGGGGAGAGCTCCTTGGGTTAATGTACTAACACTGGCTCATTATAGTAATGTACTATAAACCCTCAGACACATAGCAGCTCTGGTCAGAGATCCTCCCAAATGCTCCAATGGCAATCCAGAGCAGTTCACTTCATCCTTCATCCCAGCCAGAGGCCAAGGAGCTCAGGCAGCCAGCAATGGAGAGGAAACATTTCCACTAACTACAGTTCAGATGCACTGCCAGCCACCCTAACCCTGACTTCAGCCCTGACTCTGGGTGACTACCCTGGCTGGGAATAACAATCTGGGTGTCTGCTGAGGCTGTGAACTTTGAATTACGATGATAATGTCTATCAGTATGGTCAGCCCAAGAACTGCTTATCCCAAACCATACTACCCAACACAACTCTAAGAGGAAGGGGATA
Source organism: Gavialis gangeticus (assembly GCF_001723915.1). Taxonomy (NCBI): domain Eukaryota; kingdom Metazoa; phylum Chordata; order Crocodylia; family Gavialidae; genus Gavialis; species Gavialis gangeticus. The sequence goes on from NW_017729029.1 coordinate 6,185,407, forward strand.
TGAAAGTCAGATGTACAAAGCAGAAAGTGAGAAAACCCAGGGCCTCTGGGTGTGGACACGGGCTGAAGACTTTTTCATACCCCAGTGATGTGGCCAAACAACAGCCCTTTCCCAGGGCAGGGAGGCAGTGTTCTTACAGCAAGCATAGGGGTGACGGATATTAATGACCAGCAATGATTTGAAGCACACAGAAAATTTCTCACGGTGACTCTTTTCCCTTGTCATGCACTCGAGACTGGGAGGAGACCCTTCCCTATCAGGTCATGGCTGTTTCATATCCCACCATGCTATAATATGCTTCTTTCATGGAAAAAATTAATGTGTTCCAATGCAACAGTAAAAGAATCAGGCTCCTGACCAACACTCCTGCTCCTGCTACTGCCCTCTTTGTCTCAGTGTCCCCATGGGACAATGACAGCACCCAGCAAGGTGAGGCTCACTAATGTGTGCAAGGCATTTTACTATTCTTGGATGAAAAGGGTCAGGGACAGGAGAGAGTTAACACCAAGCCCTACCACCATGAGGGAGACTAGCTGCATTACAAAGAGCACACCACCGGACCAACCAGTGCACAGGGGGTATCAGCCAGCTCCCAGACATCAGCGGGGTCAGACCAGTGTTAACAGAGAACTAGGCCCACTGGTGCTCCAAGTACAGGCCAGAAGAATCACGCTGGTCACCTCAGCAGGGATGGGTGGTTTTTAAATCGGTGCTAGACTGACAGCAGCAGGGCTATTACTTCCAGCTGCAGAAAGTAACATTAAGAAACCTGGGCCTCTCCCTCTGAAGAGTTGCTGATCTTATCGGTGACCTATTGGCTCAAAATAAGCCAGCTGCTTACCAAGAGCCTTTGCCTTTGCTTGCCTCCACATCAAACAGGCCAGGAGACCCTTTATCAGGAAGTGATGCTAAGTGCCTGGCCACACAGCCCAGGCACTACAGCTTAGGAATTCTAGGGGAAGCGCAGCCCCCTGCCTATCTCTGCTCCTGGCACTGTGGAGCACCAGCAAATATTCATTCACTAAGTCTACTGTTCTCATGTTACCAAGGGATGGAATGGAGGCACCAACTGGCAGAAGGTCTTAGCCACACTCACACAGCCCAGGTCCCCAGTTTCAGGTCCCTGCCACTTCAATAAAAGGCTTAATAGGCAACAGCAAGTCTGGGCAGCAGCCCTGCGTGGCCAGTGCCAGCCAGCCTTACCCCTTCTCCCCAACAGGAAGGGGGGGGGGTGTAATGGAAAATCCCAGAATCTAAGAGTCAGAACTATTGCCAGCTCTGTCACCCTGTGATCTTGAGCAAGTCATTTTGTCTCTCAGTGCCCTTATTTCACCATCAGGGACACAAGTAATATTTATCATGCAGGGGACTGTGAAATCTAACCCATTACTGTCTATAAAGCACTTT
>NW_017729029.1:6191813-6200666 GCF_001723915.1 Gavialis gangeticus
CCAGCCTTACCCCTTCTCCCCAACAGGAAGGGGGGGGGGTGTAATGGAAAATCCCAGAATCTAAGAGTCAGAACTATTGCCAGCTCTGTCACCCTGTGATCTTGAGCAAGTCATTTTGTCTCTCAGTGCCCTTATTCCACCATCAGGGACACAAGTAATATTTATCATGCAGGGGACTGTGAAATCTAACCCATTACTGTCTATAAAGCACTTTGTTGCAGATGTTTACAGGGCTGCTGTTAACATGGAACTCAAGGGAGCAGATCCTCTGACAAAGGAACAGCTGGCTCCTGGGACCCAAACCAAACAGCCTCCCCAGCGTAAAACAGCCTAAGCCCTAATACTGGCCAGGGACACGCTGACTGGGGATAAAATGTTTTCCTTTGCTCCCAAAAATGGAAGTGAGGGTGACATGATCTCCGTCTAGCTCTTGTGCTTTGCCTCAAGGACTTTGCTGTGGCAAGGAAGCCAGCCCTCACCAACAAAGGAACCATGACTGGGACTATTTATGTCCAGCTCTGGAAGAAGCAGGGCTGGCTATGGCACTGAATGTTTAGGTTTTTTAGGCATGCTGGCCCACGTGTGCATGGCTCTAGCACTACAGGGCTGGCCGAGTTGAGCACTCACGGCATTTATAGACGACACGGGTTTAATGCTTGCTAAACTGAAGTTGTGGTTTTTTAAAAACACTGCTTCAATTCAGGGTGAAGTAAACCCCCACATTGTGTACACCCATGTCCTTACCTGCCTCTCTGGTGGTGGGGAGGGGAGAGCAAGCTGCTGGCAGGCCAAGTGGTCCCTGAGCTGTGTGGCAGGCCTGATGCTTCCCTCCGCGGCAGCCCCCACTCCAGGCAGCACCCGCCCACAGGCACCTGGCTCGGGCGGTCCCAAGGGGCACTGCAGCTGCGGACTGAAGCATCGGGCCCTCGCTCAGCTCAGGCAGGCTGGCAGGATCCGGGGAAGTAAAAATTCAGGCTAGCCACTTTTTTGTTTGTTTATCCGTCTGTGGAGCCTGCCTTCCCGGGTTGCTGCCAGGCTGCCTGCATGGGTTGCCTGCACAGCCCCTGAGCTGCGCACCGCCTGGTGCTTCCTTCTGCAGCTGTAAGGTAACAAACTAAAACTCCTCAGAGGTGTTTTAGTTTGCTGCATCCCAAAGTCATTTGCTGCTCCTCAAAGTCTTTTAAAGTGCGTTATGCTGCCGAATTTGCTACAGCAGCTGGAATTAACATGCAATACACTGCCGAATTTGCAGCAGATACCAGGATACATGTTACCTGCTGAGTTTCAGTGGGTCAGACAGTAGGAGTACTACTTTAGTGATCTGTGATGTGCAAAATGACAGGTGATTTACACACTTCAGGATCGGGTATATATGTACATGTGCACAACAGGAGAAGCCACTAACAGAATCTCCACCTCATTCACTGGAGCAGTTTTGTTTCTCCTGCTACAGCTGTCCCTGGATCCTTGGAGCACATAATTTATATTTGTTTTGCCTCCATACTGGATACCATTTTAGTGTACAACACAGCTGAATTTGGCTCCGCATAGTTAAATCCATTACAGATGACATCCTGAGACATCTTCAGAGGTGACTCAATATGTGAGCACCTAGATGTTTTTTTATGTACAGACACAGGTACAGTGGTAAGCAAAAGGCCACACTAAATTTACCAACCACAAGCTTAAAACCAAGGGGCTTTCCACTGAAGCTGGCACTTCAGTAGGTTATAAGGCTCCCAGGAAGCTGAGGTACAGTTTCACTTAATACTGACATGGCAGTGTCACCAGGTGGCACTGTTACATATGCATATTCTTCCAAAGTATTTTAGACTGTGAGCACATGTTGAGTCTTGGAAAGATATACCACAGTGCTGTTAAGTTTGGGTTATGCAAATTGCTGGGCAGTGGAGCTGTGTGAGCCGCAGGGAAGTTTGCTCTTTGCCTTGGGCTCTGACTAGACCTAATGTCTGAACGAGAGATCTTGGGAACTGAGCGTTGGGGCTGGGCTGATATTCTTGGGATACAAATGTGCCCTGAACCCTGTGTGACCCTCTCAATCCTGAAAGAATGTCTCAGTATCCTTGAGGGTAGCTTTACGGATTATCTCCACACCAAATTTATTGGGCCACTCCCAAAGGCTTGAGCATCCCAAATCCATACAGAAAAGTTAAGCAGAACCCTCAAACATCATTTTAATTCTGGATGGCATTGATGTTAGGTGTCTTCTCTGTACATACACACCTGTCATGTGGGTAGAAAACAAAAAGAAGAAAGCAGAGGGCACAGGGAATGTGAATACCCATACCACCATTAAAACTTTCTTTAATAAACAATCTCTAAGCAAATATTAAGAAACAGCAAGGCAGATTTTGCCACTTTGGTTCTTTCTGGTGATGCAGTAGAAACCCAGGGACAAGGTCATTGCAACAGTCTCACTGGTGTAGTAGCATGAACAACAGTATACTTATAACAGCCAGTGGCTCACCTGTGTACACAACAAAGCAGTGGCAACAGGTAGTGGTGTAGTGGCAATGCAACATAGTAGAACAACTGCAAACTTTCAAAGCAGTTGGAGGATGGTTACAGATCACCACATAATGGAATCTGATCACAGTCTAACTTTCATCAATGTAAATGAATGGTGCCACAATGGTAAGTGTAACAGGGTAACTACTGGGGCTGGCCATCATGCCGGCCCACCTCCCTGTCTAGGCAGTCTTCCGGCCTACACTCGACTGCCATGCCTTGATGTAAACTATATATATATATTTTTTTTTTAAGGCGGGAGGCTGCTCATTTTAAAGCCTGATGCCAAGGGCGTATTACACATCTCTGAGCCTCCCTTTATACCATGTCCCATTCCTCGCAAATGGCATCCAAATTCCACTATCACTCCCCCGGCTCCTTGCTAGGATGCTCTGACCCAAGGCCCTACGCAATGGGTCTGGGCCCTGCCTCAGGCCCCACACAGTGGGCCTGGCCCCTGTGCTTTTCTGGCAGGGTGTGCTCCCCTACCTTTCCCCTCCACAGGGTCACCCGTAAGGCAGCAGGGGCTGAGGCTTTCTGGTGCCCCATACTTGCCCTTCATTGGGGAGGCACAGGTGTGGCATTTCCTGGAAGCTGCCCTGCCAGAAGCAGCCCCACCATACTATACAGCCCTAGCAGGATATAATTTTAGGTCATGCCCCAGGACCAGGGACTTCCTGCCATCCCCATAGTTCCTACTCTGTCCTCCGGGTGTTTCTGAGCTGCAGCTCCAAATGGGAGATGTTCTACCTCTGGCTGCTTGCAGCAACTGCTGGCTTTACTACTCAGGGCCTGCTCTTATGTACAAGAAGCTAGGCCTCTCCTGCAATCAGGTAGCCTCCTGCCAGCCATGTGACTCTTGATTGGCCCAGAAGTCACCTGCAGGCTTCAGTGCTGCCTACTCAGGCCCTTTGAGCGGCAGGCACCACAGGTGCCCTTCCACAGTAAGAGCTAATGCTCACTTCTTTACTGTCCCCCACTTTCCATCTCAGTTTACTGTAGCATAAGAGGAGCTAGGCAATGTTCACTGCAGTACCAGTTAAAATGTATGTTGGACAGCAAGCAGTCAGAAAATACGGGAGCGGAAAATAAGAAACAATGGGACTTGGCAGAAATTGCATAAAGTATTTCCTGTCCCGAACTTGCTTCATGCTGACTTCACGCACAGGCTGGATGAGCTGCCCCACTGAAATGCCAAATAACACTCAAAAATGCCAGATCTATAAACCTTAATGTTGAGGCCAGCCCCCCCTGCATTGCATGCCACATAGGATCCAAATCCCATCCACAATGTTATTTTAAAAGAATATTATGATTGCAAAGTCAAGCACTCAAACAATTAGGAAATTCTAGGAGCAAGCCTGCCTGTGCAACCTTAATTCACTCCCCACTTGTGCCTGTGCATGATCACATATTATTTTTCCATTAGACTCCTGCCTCACTCTGTGCACAGGGTGGAGGTGCCTGCTTAATGAGCAGCAGCTATTCAATATTTCATTTTTCCTCATTGTTCAGTGCTCTGGGCCTTATTTACTGGGTGCTATTTAAGTCTCACTCTGAAGACAATTAGTAATTCCTGATGGGCTTCTCTCTAGTGCTCATCACTGCAATATCTGAGAAATGCTAATAAATTGATCCTCACATCATCCTGGTAAGGCAAGGGTCTTATATTTTACAGGTTGTATTGCACAGAGAGATGAAGGTTAAAAATGTCTGCTAATTTTGGGCATCCAATTTAAGTTGTTCTGGATGATTTGCGTGTGCTTAGCTGTGTAGCATGGAACATGCTTAGAGCACATCCTCAGTGACGTCAATATAATCCCAAAGATCCCAGATCCCCAGAAAACGGGGTACACCTAATGGCTACCTGTTAGAAATCTGCATTAAGTGTCTTGCCTGGTATCATACAGGAACTCTGTGGCAGAGGCAGGGATAGAATTCAGCTCTCCAGACAAGCTCTCAGCAGCCTTAACTGTGAGAGACTTCCTACAGTTGTCCTCTGTTGCTAGAGAGGAATGAGATACACTGGCTTTCACTGTCGGGACCGACAGAAGAGAAATGAACCTTGCGTTTAGCTCTCACTGCTCCCTACGGAAGTGCCCTATCACCACTGCAATCTCTTTTCCTGACCCATTCTGCCCTTCCCTCCTTCACCATGCCCTGCCTTGTCTTCTATCCTGCTGTTATCCTCCTGACTCCTGCTTACCCTCACACCCGACTTCTGCATCTGTTCCCTGCCCTTCTGTACCCTCCCATGAACCATCCCTGCTTCCCCATCCCTAATTCCTATCTTCCTACAAGTACATTCCCTGCTCATCCCCTCTATCCTTTTGCCTTTCCCCACCTATTTTTTTAGCCTCAGTCTATTTCTGCTCCCTCTCTGCTACTGCTCTTAATTCCACTCTCATTCAGGCCCCATCTCCCATCCTCCCCCCTCTTCTTATCTGCTCCTTCTATTTCTCATTCTTCCACATTCAAATTCAATTAAATTGTTACTTCCTTCCCCTCCCCCTTGCATGGCCTGGGAATCAGGAGTGGAAGCAGAGAGTGCAGAAGAGATAGTCTCCCCTCACTCTTAGTTCAAGTGCCTGGCCACCAAGTAGCCCAGAATAGCAATTGCAGGTTGAGTCCTGCTTCTGGCCTTAACAGCTCTGGGCTGAAGCCTGTTCTGTTACCTGGTTATCCAGCCTGCATGATCCAGTCAACCAGCGGAGCTGTTAGACTTAAGGGATGGAGCACATGGAGGGCAGAGAACTCAGCTACCAAACAAACACATTTTCCAAAGGCTCAAACTGTAGCAAAACGCGAGTGATTTTCATGGCCCGTCCTTGACACAAGGACAACTCCTTCTCAACCTGAAGTCTTTGCTCCAGAGAGTACAGCTGCTATGGTGCCAGTCACAGCAGCATGATAAACCATTGTGGTGGCCACTATTTGGGTGCCCTTCCACAAAGGCAGCATCTGGGGCTGCTTCCCCCATTCCACCCGCCACCCCCCAGTTCCACTAGGGAGAGCATGGGGCACTAGAGCATCTCAAGGAAAGAGCTGCAAATGTTTTTGCCTAAAGAAAACAACATATACTGATTCCTAGATTGCAAGGCCAGAAGAAGTCATTGTGATCATCCAGTCTGGCCACCTATGTAGGGAACAGGCTCTACGATAGTTTTCCTGCTATTAAATTTAACTTTTTGCCATTCCCCTTGTTTGCACTGTTTACCATACAGCTGATTTTTGTGCTGACTCCCTACCAGGCAGTAGCTGCATTGTAAAAGCTCTCAGCAGGAGAGGTTTTGCCAGCTGAGTAAGTGACAGTTGGGGCATTTAGTGACTCAGCAACAAATTAGGATTGTGGGATAAACACATGACTAGCAGTTTCAGATAAAATTATCATCAATGAAGGAGTTAACAATCTCAACACTGACACAATCACTGGTAGGGATCAGAGTTAACAGCCCAATGAAATGAATTGGGCAGTCCAGTCCTCTCAGAGCTCCAGGCAGTCTGCAGTCTCAGAAAGGTGAAACAAGTGTTTTCACTTAACTAACCACTTTCAGGACTAAGCCCTAAATTTGTATTCTTTAGGGCAGCTCTCCCGCAGCAATTCCTACACACATGCAACCTCTTGGCTCATTCTGCTGTAACTTCTAAACACTGGGAACCATGAGATTTATAAATACAGACTTGCTCACATTTTCAAGATCCAGTTTGTGCTAGAAATGCAATATTTCATTTATGAAACTTTAGCTGAACAGCTAGGAGAAGGTGATGGGTAGGTAACTGGGTAGGAAGTTTGTATGTATTCACAGACTAGGGATACCAGTGTTGTCCTTCCTCTACTAACTCCAACCCTCAGTTCAACCCAGCCCGAGGCTCCTTCCTTCATGCTGAGAAGGGGTTTAGTCTTCAAGGTCCATTCTTTCCCCAGCCCCTGTGCTGAACTGGCAATATGGGGCTAACGTGGGCCTTGCCCAGGTAGTGCCTCCTTCACTGGGCAATGGCCCTGGGTTGGAAAAACAGTAATTTTACCAGGAAAGGCTCCTTTGCTGCCCTAAGTGCCCCATGCCACCTGGATGACCATTTCCCTGTGCCCAACAATCAGGCTCCAGATGGGGTGGCCCTGTGCTAACTCTGCCCCTCCTCTTCAGAGCTCTGTCAGGAGGGATGGGGTGCCTATCCCTGGTCTAGTCATTAAACAAGGGCATTGGAGTCAGGTCTCCTGGCTATGGGAGGGAAGTGGTGTCTATTGGATACAGCAGGGATGAATGAAGTAGGAAGTCCAGATTTTGTTTTTGGCTTAACTAGGCAGCTTGAATGAGTTTCTTTCCCTCAGTGTGCCTCAAACCCCACCTGGAGGATGATGGTGGCATCACCACCCTCTCTTGCTGAGCCGGGAAGATTAATTCAGTTCTGTGTGGAAACTAGAAAATAAAGACAAACTGGGCAAAGACTCTCCCCATGGTACTCTTTCTGAGAGTAAGCCCTTCCCGTGGGCCTTGCTTCTCACCCCCGGCATGGCACAAGCCTCAAAATAGTCCGTACAGCAGAGCCCCAGATACACCACGACCCCAAGCTGGAATCAGGAAATCAGATCATTCTCACTAGCCAAACAAGGCACTTAAAAAAGAAAGGAAGGAAGACAAAAGTACCAGTCCACAAACTGAACAGGTTCTGTGTGGACTAGCAAAGACCCTTGTACTTACTGGGGCCCTGGCTCGTAGCCAGGAGCACACAGTCTGCACTCCCTGCTCTGCTGTCTGATTAGGTAGTACAGGCAGTCCTCGATTTACAATGTTTCAAGTAACAACAGTTTGCATTTACAACATTTATAAACTGTCAACCTGTTTTAACTTTCTGATATCGGTTTCAGCTTTACAACGCTTGATCTGATGGAACACCATGCCAGAGAACAAGTTCGCTGCGTTGCCCGTCTCCCTGGAGAACATCTGTTCAAATTTCCTTGGACACTTTCTTTAAGAAAGCAGACAAGACTCCAGAAAAACCTGCAGAGAAGACTCCTAAGACGACTCCAGCCAAGAACCCTTCAAAAAGTCCAGCCAAGAACATTTCAAAAGTCCAGCAAAATCATCTCAAAGAAGTCCTTCCAAATCAATATGATTGCTATTTACAATATATATACATTAATGTAGCTATATTACACATCTATAATTGATCGAGTAGAAAATTCTGGGGTTTTTTTGGTGAAAATAGGGTATTGGGCCTTGGTTCAGGAACCAATCCCCCATTTATAACATTGTTTCTTGTGAGAAAATTGGTTCTGAGTTACAGCATTTCAACTTAAGGCACAGTTTTCAGGAACCAATTGTGTTGTAAGTCCCAGGACTGTCCGTATGGCAATTAGTATGCATGGTGGGGCTCCGGAACCTGAGTCAGATAACTGCATTCTCTGATGTTGTCCAGCCCTGTCTCCTGCAGCTCCCCCTCATGTCCCTTGGGAAAAGAAGTGAGGTGAAGTCATGCACTTTCTCACACCCACCCTCCTGTCTGGAGAGCTGTGGAAATGGAGCTCTGGATTCCATTCATACACCAGGCATGGCAGATACCAGAGGTCAACTCTACAAGTTCAGGAGGCGACACAAAGTGCTAGACACACTGCTCATTTCAGGAAGGATCTAGTGGCCAGGACACACGAAAACATTTTTTACCAATACGCAAGTTAATGGTGCGCTGAACTGCACCATCCTGGTGCTTCCTAGTAGGCAGGATGGACCTCTAACCACACCAGAGACATTGTTCAGCAAATTCTACATTTCACATGTAGAGAAACTGAGGCAGAGAGGGGAAATGACCTCCCAAGCTGTGCAGCAGATCAAGATCAGAGCCAGGAAACCAGGAGTCTAAACTCCTGTATCTTAACTTCAAAAGCAATTCTCTAATGTTTGCCTACTAAAAGTGCAGGGTAGGAAACAATTTAGTGCACTCCAGCCTGTCTTCTCAGTATGCACCCTTACATCCCAACCAGCTCCGAGACCCTTATATCCCAACCAGCTCCGTGGTTCCCATCTTCAAAAAAGGGAGGAAGGAGGACCCGGGAAACTATAGGCCAGTTAGTGTTACCTCGATCCTAGGCAAGCTGTTTGAGAAAATTATTCTAGCACACATCCAGGAGGGGCCAGCAGGGGACTGCATGCTTAGGGGCAACCAACACGGGTTCATCAGTGGCAGGTCCTGTCAGACCGACCTGGTGGCCTTCTACGATCAGATCACCAGATCACTAGATGCAGGGGTAGCAGTGGACATAGTCTTCCTGGACTTCCAGAAGGCTTTTGACACTGTTTCTCACCCCGTTCTCATTAAGAAACTGGG
>NW_017729029.1:6200916-6217415 GCF_001723915.1 Gavialis gangeticus
CTATGGGACCTGAACCTGTTCAGCCTCCACAAGAGAAGGCTGAGGGGGGATCTTGTGGCCTGTTATAAACTAGTCAGGGGGGATCAGCAGGCATTGGGGGAGTCACTGTTCCCCCGAGCACTGCCAGGAGTGACCAGGAATAATGGTCACAAGCTGGCAGAGGGTAGGTTTAGGTTAGACATCAGGAGGCGCTATTTCACGGTCACGGAACCAACTTTAGGGTCTGGAACCAACTTTCAAGAGAGGTGGTGCAGGCTCCTACCCTGGGGGGTTTTAAGAGGAGGTTAGATGAACACCTTGCTGGGGTCGTTTGACCCCAGTACTCTTTCCTGCCATGGCAGGGGGTCAGGCTAGATGATCTGCTCAGGTCCCTTCCGACCCTAGAAACTATGAAACTATGATAATGCACCATGATGGCAGAAAACAGCTCATGAGCTCAACTGGTGCTCTTGAGGCTGGTATGCAGATAAGCACCTTGGTTCCTACTTGCTTTAGGAACTGGAGGTTCTGTCCGTATTGGGCATTTCCCTCACCCTAACAGACCAGTTCAAAGCAAAACACCAGCTTTAAAACCCACAAAATTTTAAGTTGAGGCTCAGCCCCTACTAATGACCATTTTACCAGGGGATGGCATTTCAGGTTGGATCATACAAGGGCCCAGTTCTAGTCGATATTTTCATTAATGACTTGGACAATGGTATACAGTACACTTGTAAAATCTAAGCTTAACTCCAATATGGCAGGGATTGTATGCACTTCGAAGAACTAGAGGGTTTGCAACCAGGGAGATGAAGTTCAATTAAGACAAAACCAAGATGCTACTCTTTGGAAGAAGTTAAATGCACAATTACAAAACAGGGAATACTATTAGATAGCAGCAAGTCAGAAAAGTATCTGGGGCTTATAATGGAGCACTAACTCAATAAGAGGCGCTGTGATGTTACTGTAAAACACTTCAAATCTAATTCTGGGATAGAACAGGAGGCTGTATGTAAAATGCAAGAGGTAATTATTTTACTTTCTTCAGCACTTGTGAAGTCTCTGATGGAGTACTATATGTCCAGCTCTAAGCATCATACTTCACAAAAGATGAGGATAAAATTGGAGAAAGTCCAGAAAAGAGCAACAAGAATGATAAGAACATGACCTGGGAGGAAAGATTGAAGGAATTTGGTTTGTTTAGTCTACACAGGAGAAGTCTAACAAGGGGGTCATGACAGTCTTCCAATTTGTAAAAGGCTATTATAAGATGACAGTGATCAATCCACCATAAGCACTGCGGATATGGCAAGAAGAAACTGGCTTAATTTTCAGCAAAACAGATTTAAACTTCTCAATATTAGGAAATCTTTCCAAGCATATGGAACAATGGAATGCGATGCCTAGTGTAGTCATGGCATCTCCTTCACTGGTGGATTTTAAGGGCAGATGTCTTCTGTCCTGATGTCATAGATAATCTCAGTTTACTTGACCCTGCCTCAGAACAGGAAGGGGTGGCCTGGAAGGCCTCTTTCACATGTCTATCGATCTTTGTAAGAGTCAAACCACCCCAAACCATAACCCTGATGCTTCCAGGTAGGAGCTTACTGTTGCCCTCCTACATTATGAGGAAACCACCCTGTGGGCACATAGTCTACATTTATACATGGTGAAAGGGATGCAGCCTCCGGCCTGCTACAAGGATAGGGCAGCACTGTGCCCCTGGACTGTGCTGTTTAGACCATTCTGGGCTATGCATCTGCTTACTGCACCTTTAAAAAGGAACATTGTGGGTGCCAAGTACAAGGCACTTAGCAGCTGGAAACAATGGCAGTTGGAGCTGGTGGGAAGGCTGAGCAAGGCACAGAGTGGGCTGGATGCAGTTTGGGAACACCATCCTGTATTAGCCTTTTGTAGTTTCTTGTTTTATTCTTGTTGATGCTGTTTGTATGCAGAGCGAGTTTAGTTCATTAAAATGACACAGCTGACTTATTTAGGTGTGGAGATAAGAAAGTTAGATCCTGAACTGGGGCACATCAGTCCAGGTCCCTCAAAGCCAGTGCACTGACTCCAATTTGCCTTAGCTGGGGTGTCAGCCTGTAAACCTGTATCTGAGTGAGCCTAGACTCAGGCCCAGCATATCTTGTACTGTTGCTGTGCAGGGTAGAACCAGCATGCCGACTGTGGCTGTGCCCTCAGCATGGCCCCAACTAATACCACAGTCATCAATCAATTTTACACTACTGCAGAGCTGGCAGGTTATGTCCAAGTGCTACAAGAATGTGGCCTGGTTCTGTCACAAGCCCAGCCGGAGCCCGGCCAGGTACAAAGCTCAGAGGGCACCACTGGACAGGACAGGACAGGACAGGACAGGACAGAGCGGTACACAGCATATTAACAGGCCCTGCCTACAATAGTTCTGAATGAGCTCATCACAGACCATGACAGAGGGCTGCATAGACAGGAAACTCCCACTGCATTGTCCTTAAGATTGTTATAAAATCCTGCACCCTAGTCAACTATCCATTGCTGCCACACACTGGAAAGGAAAGCCAAAACAAACCACAGATCCCCTCGATCCTCTCCAGACACAGATGTGTTTAAAAGTAACAGATTTGTGCCCTTCCCTTTTCTTTCAAGATTTCAGCATTTCTTTAAAGTTGACTCTTACATTAAAGAAATTAGGTCCTTGCTGTGAAGACAGTGTATGACTGAATAAGCAGGGAAAGAAAACCATAGAGGAGTGAGCACTGACTACTGAGGGAGACAAGCTGAAAAGATTCTAACACCCCTATCCTGCAAAGGGCTGAGATGACTCATCCCATAGTTTTTCCCAAGCAAAAACAGGGAAGACAAGGCTGGACACATCCAATATTTCTCCTTCTAAAAACCCACTTTGTCAGGCTTTTATGCACACAATAAAAAGGCACATCCCATTGTTCTCCTGCAGTTGGACTCCTTGAGGGATGGTTTGGAAAATTAAGTTGCTATCAACAAATAGCTTGCTGCTTTGCAGCATTTGGAATGCAATCTAGCAGGGGACGTGAAAGAGAAATGTCTTCCCAGGGCCATAGGCAGTAGAGCTCAGAGTTTTTCTACAGCTATATGGGGTACAGCCTCAACTCAGAGTTGAGGTGGGAGGCCTGCAATCTGCTGACAAAACCCAGATTTTTTGAGGGAGAGGGATTCTGATCTGGACTAAAGCCTGTCTGCAGGGATGGCTCTGCTCTTTACACCTCTCTGCAGCTCCTGGCATGACTGACAGAGTTCTCTGCCAAATGCTTCGCGCCAAGTGAGGCAGAGGCACAGGTTGCCTACCTGCCAGTAAAGATGCTGAGCTCCAATGTGTCCAGCTCAATTTTTCCTGAGGCCTACAGCTCAGGAAAAATCAGTGTCAGCACTGCCTGCAAGTCAGAGCAAGCAAGACCTAGTAAGCCCATGGGGTACAGAGGGAGCAGCAAAGCAGGGTCACACATCCTCACCAATTGCATGAGAGGACTCACAATGTTAGCCAACCAGATCTTCACTAAGTGGGCACTAGGGACCATACAACATCCCTAAACAAAACTCTCTCTGAAAGGGTAAGCAGCTCCTCCAAGTTGCTGGACAACTGTAACCTGCCATCAAGACCAACACTTGACATGTAACAGTCTGTTCTGATCATGGAATGGGTCTAGTTCATGTGCTCACTGGTGTTGTCACATCACAGCCCAGCTGTATCTTTGGGGGATGTCATTTTTTCTGGAAATCAACCAGACCACTGCCCCTTCCTTTTCTGGGTCCTCACCAATCTGTTCCAATCCCTGACTCTGTCATTGAGAAGAGCTGTCAGTGTCATGTCAGTCTAAGAGCTTCAACTCAGGGACTACATACACCTGCAAAAGTACTTACAGAACCCCATATAGCAGGACCCTAATCTTAAATGGGTCCATGTGTGCTGCCAAAGCAGATACATTAACTAATGACAGTGGACTTCACAGCAACTTCCCCCACCCCCAGGGAATTTCTTAAAAAAAACCCACAACCAAAACTTTAGGCCCAAACATAACAATTCTGTGGCCGTCAGTGCCAGGACAGAGCCTGAGATTGCAGCAGCTGCCCCTTTGGCTTTGATCATTACCTCAATGAGACCTTCTTAGATGGGTCAGGCTGCTAAAGCCCTGGGCCCAGCCTCTAGGGAGATGCGAGGCATGTGCTAAGGCAGATCACTGCTACCCTTGGTGTGACTGCAGCCTGACTGTACAGTCCATTGAAGGTCTTTGCAATTCAAAGCTGGAGCATGCAGCTTTTACTCAACTTGATTCCTTCCTTTAGAAACCAATTTATAGTGAAACTGGTGCAAAGACAGCCATTACACGCATTTATACATCTGCAGCGAGGCTGTTCCAATGCACTGTAATTACAGCTTGTCAGAGCAGACTCAATTAATCAAGTGTGCTGGAGCGTGGTAAAAACTGCTCCATCAGATTCCAGTGTCGTGTATCAGCATCCCTGAATTGAAAAATGGCAGCAGGAGCACTTTAAAGCTTGTTTGTGCACAGGAAACTGCAGGCACAATGGTGAGGAGGGAGCAGCAGACAGCCCCATTGTTAGATCTTCTGTGGGAGACAGATGGGAAGGACAGCCAGGGTACAGGGAGGATGTGTTTTGTGTGCTGCCAGCAGGCCAGTTTTCCCACTTACTAAATGAAGCATGAACCATCATGTCTGTTTCAAACTGGCCAGAGAGCTGGCCATGCTCGAGACCAAGGCTCATCCCCCAGAGGATTCAATAAGGGATGCATATTCCCCATTATTAAAACAAGCTCATCTTAGAGTCTTTGCTAGTACAAGACTTGGCCTGGGACACAGAGACAGTCATGGGCTTGCAGCCCAAATGGGTTAGTGGCTCAGTGGTCTTCATTATGTGGGTTACAATCACAGAAAATTAAGGTTGGCAGGGACCTCAGGAGGTCATCTAGTCCAACCCCCTGCTCAAAGCAGGACCATCCCCAACTAGATCATCCCAGCCAAAGCTTTGTCTAGCTGGGTCTTAAAAACCTCCAGGGATGGAGACTCTACAGCCGCTCTGGGTAGCCTGTTTCAGTACTTTACTAACCTCCTCACAAGAAAGTTTTTCTTAATATCCAACCTAAACTTCCCTTGCTGCAACTTGAGACCACTACTCCTTGTTCTGGTATCTGTCACCACTGAGAACAGTCTAGCTCCATCCTCTTCACAACCACCCTTCAGGTAGTTGAAAGCTGTTATTTAATCCCCCCTCAGTCTTCTCTTCTCCAGACTAAATAGGCCAGTTCCCTCAGCCTCTCTTCATGCCATACTCCCCAGCCCTCTAACCATTTTCACTGCCCTCTGCTGGATTTGCTTCAATTTGTCCACATCCTTTCTATAGCGGAGGGCTCAAAAGTGGACACCGTATTCTGGATATAGCTGAACAGAGGGGAATAATCACTTCCCTCAATTTGCTGGCAATGCTCCTACTAATGCAGCCTAGTATGCTGTTAGCTTTTTTCACAACAAGGGCACACTGTTGGTTCATATGTAGCTTACTGTCCACTGTAACACCCAGGTCCTTTTCAGCTACTTAACCAGTCAGTTCCCAGTCTTGAGAGATCTCAAGACACGTTCCTAGACCTCCATAACACAAACACACCAGCATCTGCTTTCCTCATCTTGGCAGAGGCTAAATTCCTTTTCCTTCTGCCTAGAAGGTGCTCAGTCACCCGAGGCATGCTGGCAGAGTGTAGGCACCAGAGTCTCCCCACATCAAGTGGGAGCTGCTCCCCTGGAGCCATCAGGGGACCCAACCCATGCAGTGTCTTCCTGCCAGAGTTCTCCCCACAGAGAGGGGCTATGGCAGTAAGAGCACCTGACTTTCACCCCAGCAGATGCAGGCTGGTGCCGTCTGAGGGAGCATCAACCCCTGGATGCTAAACAGAAGCCCCCAGGAAAGTGGTGCTTCCCCTTGCACCTTTTTGCCATTTGTGCCTGTCAGCCCCAGTACAATGTAAGAAAGCTGCCAGCTAGTGCAATGAGGCCATGCATGGGGACAAAGGGCCTGCAACATGAGCTCAGACACAACAAAGGTACCTCCATACCCAGGACAGCGGATGCCTAGCTTCTCACACAGTGGCTGTAATAATGTCATCCACTGATTTTTAAGACCCCTTGTATTGCAAAAGGGATGTGAAACAAAGCGTGGCCCCAGCCACCGATATGCAGCTACCCCAGGAGGAAGGGCAGCAGCCATCCTCAGTGCACAGCCATTTTCCACAGCAGCACAGGAAAGGAAGAAGACACCTTACTGCCTATGCTTGGGAAGGAAAACACAGGGAGGTAGGATGTGATATGGGGCAGAGGCAGCACTGTTTCAATGAAATGTGCCCCCAAATCTACAGAGGTGCTCAGAGCTCTGGCTCTCTGTTTACAGCTCATCTAAAACACTGCAGGGTATATTCTCCTGATTGCAGTTTCACAGTATCTCCCTGATACATGACAATGGAAATGATGAAGGTGGCAGGCTGCACTCCTGTTCCAGCCCATAAACGTTAGTTTGTCATAGGAAGCTGCCAAAACCAGTGGTCAGGGTCAGGGAATAGTTTGCTCCCCCAGGTCATCTCCCTGCAAGGCTCCATGGCACTGTCTCAGATGCCAATAGAGGAATTACATCCCACAGGGCTAGGAAACAATAGCAAGCACTTGGAGAAGGAAAATCCTGCCTCTCTCAACCTGGCCTGAAGCAGGGGAATGTGACATGGACCTGGAGTGCCACAGTGACAAAGCACAGCCAGGATGAGCACAGGTACTTGCTCCAAGACAGCTCCACCAGCACAAGAGTACAATACATCTGGAGGGCCCAACTCCATTCACCCATGCCAATGCAGTACAGGGCATAAACAGGCAACCCATGCGATGATCCGAAAGCCACAGCACAGCAGCTGCACTAGGTGAACAGATTACTACTTACACATGATCCTGCACTGCATGGGCACCCCCACCCACAGCATGGGAGTCAAATCCTACCACATCCCAAATCAGACCACAGGTGAAACCTGCTTCCTGTGTCAGTCGACTAGACCCCAGACCCATCTGCATCCTGCAGTGACCTACACTGGAGACTGGATGATCAACCACAATATCCAGAACAGTTGGCACCTAGCACTCTGGAATGCTTCTGGCATAAAGGCCAATCTGGACCTGGACCCTGCAGGGAGAGGAAGGCAAGCAAGGCTTAGAGCAGCTGGGCATGCTGGCCCAGGCTGCAGCAGTAGTGAAGAGTGGCTTTCAGGAGCAGTCAGGCATTTTGGCAGAACTGCAGGGCAAGATCCATGGTAAGAGACAGAACTAGAGGGCACTCACTCTCCACACCTCAGCCCTGGGCCTTGCCTGCCTCCTCTAACGAACTCAGATGAAGCAATGTCGAAGACAAAAGACCTTACTGCGCTGCCTGCCCAGCAGCCTTATAGCGGTCGGTGAAGTGGTTGCCGTCCTTAGCACACTGATAAATAGTCTTCTTGTGGAAAGGGACTGGTTTCATGTGCCAATACCCCCCTCACCTGAAGGGCTGCTGAACAAACACATGGATATTCTCCATTAGAACCAGTGTCACATAATGCAAAGTGTCCCTGGAAAGGAGACAAGGGATACCTGCTCCTGGATGCCCTCTTCCCTTCCTCTCAGCATGAAGTTGGGGTCTTTGAAACTGGTCCCCATACAAAGACTTGCTGGTGGGAGGGGGAGGGTGGGCTCTCTGCCTCTGTGCCCAACAGAGAGGTAATACTCATGTTTCCCCTGCAAGCCCCACTTTAGGCTTCAGGGTTTAGCCCAGAATCTTTGGGGAGGGTCCAATGCCACAATTATCCACTGGGGAGCAAGATGCCCTTCTGTTTGCCACATACAACACTGAGCTCATGGCTAGTGCCAAGATATATCACCATCATCACCTTGCTCCCAGCCCTAGGAAATCTCTAGCATTCCACAAAGCAGCCAGCTGCCTCCACCCCTCAAAACAGAGCCTGCACACACTCCCGTCTGCCTTACCTCCCCTGTGCCGGGAAAGGAGCAGAGACTCCGACCTGTCCATGGCTACACGGCAGAAGCTCACGGCTCCAGACGAAGTGTTGCGGCCAGTGAGAGTGGCAAAGAGGGGCTACTGGAATATCTGCCTGTGTGACAGAAAAGTCCGTGCTGAAGATCGCCCCAGGCTGTGCCCGCTGTGCAGTGGAACTCCCTGCAGAGTCAACCCTGCTTCCATGCGGTGCCGCTCACCCCAGCCAGCAGCAGCCAGGAGGAGGATGTTCCCAGACCACTCTGGAGCAGCAATGGCTCCTTTGCTGGAGGTTAACACTGCTGTCCAAGGGCTCTGCTCTGTCACAGGCTGTGGAGAGCTTGCTTTTTGCTGCCCAGTGGATCCTGTCTTGTAAACACACCAAAGGGTGAACAGCTCCTGCCTACCCCACCCCCAAGCCTTCTCCAGCCCAACAGGGAGAGGAAATGACCAGGAACTGGCTGTTTGAGTCAGCTCCCTACAGCCCATTGTCATGGCCCATTCCCTCTTCCTTCCCTTGTGCACTGGCTTGCGGAGGAGGGGGGAGGCGGATGGAGAGAAGGCTTGTTTTTCCAGTCTCTTTTTCTCTGTCCCACACAGCCATTCCTTTTGGCATGGCAGGGATGTGATTTGGGCTCTTCCTTCCTGGGCAACATTTCTGTGCCCAGCATTCCTAGAGTTGCGATGAAACCCTATGGGAAGCTGGGGCTGTCCTCTGGTGGCAAGGGCCTCATGCTCAGCCAATATAAACTGGCAAAGCTCCACCAAAGCCAGTCCCCTTGCAGCCAGTGAAGCTGCCCTGCTGGGCACCAGCTGAGGACCCATTTCTCAGTATTGATGCCCTCATCTGCTCCTTGAAATGCTTCTATAAACAAACCAAGCCACCTCTTTCAGAGCAGCTACAAGGGCGTC
Source organism: Gavialis gangeticus (assembly GCF_001723915.1). NCBI lineage: Eukaryota > Metazoa > Chordata > Crocodylia > Gavialidae > Gavialis > Gavialis gangeticus. The sequence continues at coordinate 6,209,854 of NW_017729029.1, forward strand.
ACTGCCAGGATGGCTATGCAATGAGCTGATCACAAACCAGGACATGTCACATCTTCTCTGCAGTGCTCCAGGCTGAGGTGCTGCTTCAGCACAGGGTCTTACCTGTATCACCAGCAACCCTAACTCTAGCAGCACGGTGCCTAGGATGAGGCCACTATTGTTCTCTCCATTTACTGGGGGAAAGGGACATTCCCAAGGCCACAAAAGCAGAACTGGGCTTGGACCCAGGTCTCCTCACACCCAGGAAACTGCCCCATCTTCCTCTGCCCTTTGACTTCAAGCAAGTCTGAGTCTTTGTAACTCTGGGAATCTCTAAGAACCTGGAGGAGGTGTCCTGGAATGAAGGGCAAACACTCTGCACTTACAGGGCAGGCTCTGGCTGCTGGCCTGTGTTACTGTGTAGCTCAGGTTAGGGGAATAAGAATACAGGGAATGAGATATTTTTAAGACACATGGTCTAGCCACAGTCCCACAGAGTAACTTCCCTGCCAAAAACTGGTCATCTTGACAATGCTTCCCAACCAGCATGTTTCATCCTCCCGAGGAGCCCATCATCAGTTACAAGCCAGCTCACAACCTCTACTCTGTGCCACACCAGGTCAGTGCCAGCATTCAGAACTGGCACCTATTCACACACTCCCAGGACTCCTCCATTCCTGTGACCAGTGCCTTAGGAGGGGCTGGATGCTGCTAGGCAATATGCTCCCTTAGGCACAGAAGCCAGTGAGAGCAAAGGGCCCCCAGCTCCATGAACATGCATGTTTACATGCATCTGAGTGGACATGTGGCCATGTGTGCAAGGTGCATGTTGCCTGATCAAGGCCTAGTATAAGAAGGCCTAGTATAAGAGGTTTCTGGGGCTCCTCTTAGCAGCATAGTAAGATGGGGAGTCCCTCTGTGCTGCATCTGGGCCCCACATCCCAGCCTCAGCCCAAACTCCCTCTTTCCTTTCCAATCCTTCAGCTCCCAAGGGAACACTGCCTGTCCTGTACTGCCCTGGCACTGCCATCCCATGGTGTGTCTGACCTCTATCCTGGCTGCACATGGCACCTGATGGACCACAGGCTACACAGCATCCTCATAAGACAAAGCTGTCTCTGGGCTCTGCTCCTTTGGACTGTGTTTCTCAGCCCCTAGAGGGTGAGAAAGATGTACTGCAAAGGCTCAGAGGCAAGGACAGGCACCACCACTGACAGCAAGGGGGCTTTTCTGTACAGGTGTGGAGCGCTTCCCTGGTGAGGCTCTCCGCCCTCATCTGAAGCACCTGTCTAGAAGAGGAGCTGCTGGGGAGGCTGTGACCCCAGTGCTCCTGCTGCCAATGACTGGTCTGACATCCACGGCCTCTGAAGGCCATCCGCTCCTGCACCACAGGAGGCAGTCCTAGCACCCTGTCCAGTCATCCAGGCAGCTGCAAACAGAAAAACATGAAGCACAGACAGCACGAAGGGATGACATTACCTTGCCCCAAGTCTAGTACAGCAGGGGGATGATGCAGTGTGCAGTTCCCAAAGGTGACTACTCAGAGCTCTGCAGACTGAGGATCAGCTCAGACACCCCATTAACCTTACACTGGATTGCCCATCCACCACTTTGAGCAGTCTGGCTCCTGGATCCCTACCAGCACTCCCCTCAAGGTACACCTCCAGCAGGCACCTTCCTCAGAGAATGGCTAGAGGCCAATGTACAACTAGCCTAGGTGAGAAGGCCAGAGAGAGAGCCCTTGGCTATATAGGCTTCTGTATCCCAAGGACGAGATAGGACAGAAGAGCTCATGGCAGCTTCCTGCACACACCTATATGCACATGTACCACATATACACATGTGCAGGAACACATTCCCCCCGCCATCTCAGCACCCAGCTGGGGAGGAAGCTGTCACAAGGGCCCATTTTATTTGTGGTCTCTCTACTGAGGTAGCTCCTGAAGAGGCTAAATAATGCCAAATATGAAGGGTCTGTGGTGTGGACAAGCAGCCGGCCTAGGCTCCTCCTGCTCATTTGACACAGAGTAGACTTCAGAGCAGGAATGCTCAGGACTGAGAGTTAGAGGCTCCTGAGCCCATGCCCATCCCTTACCCCTGGGTCTGGAAGCCATACTGTGCATCTCTTTCTTCTACAACCTCTACACTGTGTCTGGGACAGGCTTGGTAACCCTCTGGCTGGGGAATCCCTGTCCCACCCCCAGCAAGTTTAACAGCTACCTTTAATGACAGCTAGGACTGGGCCTGAACCAGGGAACTCCAGCCACGCCCCTTCACTGCAGGAGGATACAAACGCAAACCTATGCCTCAGGGCCTCCCACTGAAGTTTTCGTTTCAGCCCTTTACATAAAGACAAAACTCAGGTCTCAGTTTGTGATAAAATAAACAAGACTCCCTCCCTCTCCCCACCATTTGGGGCATTCTTTCTCCTGGGCTGTTCTGGACAGTAGGTAGTAAGAGGCCTGCATTCTCCCATTGATATGTGCACTGACCACTTTCGTAGCTGAGAAGAAAGAACAAGCCTGAAGCTCTTATAAGGGCAATCCAAGGAACTTTGAGCAAAGCTGCACACTGACCTCTGACTCTGTCTTTGTACACTGTCCCAGTGCTGAGGAAGTCAGTGTGATAGTCTGCCCAGAGGGCTTCAGTTGCCCACTCTGCTATCCCCATGGACACTTAGTATTTGTTCTTTTTTTGGCTGATCCTGTGAAGCTAGCAGCATTTACTGAGCTCCATGTGTGCATTGGAAATGCCACACCTGGCTGACTGACAGCTCAGATGGGGCGGTCAGCAGAGGGACTGGTGCACAATTATTTTAGGTGGGTGAGGAGGGTAAAATGAGGGGCATAGTGTGAAACTGCACAAAGGGAAATGCAGGATCCCCACTGGAGGAGATACTGAGAAGAACAATGCAACCCTTTGCATAGGAGGGAAGGCTCCTGAATCTGCAGGGACAGGAACTGAACAGGCCTTTCCCTTTGCTAACTGCCAAACATTATACCAATGCAGCCCACCAATCTCTCCTGCCAGCCTCTGCTTCCTACCAAGGACTCTGGGGCTGCCAACCCTGACACATCTGCTCCTCTCACCTAGGTCAAATACAATACTACTTTGTAGACAAGTGCTAAATCCACCACACCCTGAACCAGGAACTAGGTTCCACTCTGTTGAACCACTTCCTTGTTCTACTTTTTGAAGGTTTTTTGTTACAAAGTGGCAAAAAATTCACAAGACACAGCTTTGCACCTTGGCTAATAACTCTATTTTTGGGTATCATAATCCATAAACCCTTCATCCAACTGAGTTTAGAAAGAACCTACATTAGCCATAGCCTTACCTTACTAACTGTGGGGCCAATGGGTAAAATTGATATGTAAAGTACCTAACTTAGAATCCTAAATCTCATTGTCGTTAGAACCTAAATCCCATTAAAATCAATGAGATGTTGTTTTTAAGTGAAAATCCATTTTGGAAATGGGATTTAGGATTCTAAGTTTCTTTGGCACTTCTGAAAATTGTCCCCAAAACTCCTTAATCTGTGAATTTCAGAAGGGAACCAGAATTATTTCTCTAAAGGAAAGTCAGCTGTAACCCCAAACATGAACAAGCATTTCCTCACAATGAGGAACAGAGGAGAAGTTGCAGCATCACTATCACCCAGATACAGTTGGAATTTAAATGAAAAAGGAAAAAGCACCATTTGTACAGTGATCTCTAGTAGATCCATCTCTTGACTCCAGACCCGTCTCCTCCTGGTCAAGCTAAAATCTCAGCCTCTTTCTCTCTGTCATTTCATGGATGTCTAGGTGTCAAGAAGACCTCTGCTATCCTGCTTGTCACCAAGGCCCATATCTTGGGTGTCATCTTCTATCCAGGGCTTTCTTTCAGTACTGAGACTTCAACTCCTGCATCTGAGCAGGCCATGGTGTCAGCTCCTATTGCCCAGTGATTTTATTTGCCAATATCGTTCTCTTATGCTACTCCTCTAACCTGGGAAGAACTCCCTGTAAATATTCACAAAGCTACCTTGTTATCTTTCTGCAATGATGTCTACCATAAACATGACAATGTGGAGGCTGCTGGTGCGCTAGAATCTCTTTCTATCATGCTGACCAATTTTATCTTGTCATACTTCTGTCATACATCTGGCTGTTTGTATCCTCTTGTTGCCCTGTCATACAGTTCTTCAACTATAAACTCGGTGAGGCAGGGAGCATTTTTTGTTCTGTTATTGTACAGTGCCTTGCACAGGGCCCCAGTCAACACAACAACAACACGTGGTGGCTGAGGGGTGGGGAAATGCCTGCAGAACCTATGTTACATGGGCACAGGTAATCCAGCAGCTAATGGTGGCCATGTGACGATCACAGATCAAATGGTTCAGCTAGCAGGTTCTGCGCTGGTGTAGAACACTGTGGCATGGAAAGGCCAGGGAGCTGGAGTTAGACTAAGATATGGAATTGGCTTCCTTTGCTCACCTTTAACAGACTCTCAGTGCAGTCCCCTGCTTGCTGCTGACTTGGTGTCACACCAAGCCCTCTACTCCATGTCAGCTCCTTCCCCAGCTTCCCTGCACAGGTTAAGCAGGCCCAGCTCTCCAAGCAGCTACAGAGCAAGAACAGAGGGGAATCAGGAAGGTTGATGCTTTGTTATTGCTCTTCTCTGGACCAACTAATTTATCAGGCAAAATGTGAAAATGAATTAAATGGGGAGCAGAAGGGACAGAGCTTCCCATATGTGATTTCTGAACAGGGTTGTGGATCTCAACAGCAGAACTGCACCACTAATACCAGAGATCTCCTCTCAGCAGCTGCATTGTTTACCTTTGCAATCATACTCCCAGAATGGAGTGTCCTATGCGAAGGCAGTAGGCAAATGCTGCAGAGGATCTGCACAAACTCAGACAGCCCACAGAACACCGCCCCCGACTCAGCACCCTCCTTGTTCACTTACTGTGCTGCTAACATTTTGTTCTCCAGAATGTCTGGGGAAAAGGAAAGCATTGTGAACACTTGCATAGGAGTGTGTTTGCAAGTGGGAGTGTTCAGACCACCAGCTCAAAAACTCTTTGAGGGCCTGGCAATCCTCATTTTAGGAAATGGAAACAACGTCTTCTGATTCTCCCAATCTCACTGCACAGACACTTGCAGCACTGGTGACTGGGAACAGTTCGGAAACATTCTATAGGCTGAAACAGCTTTGCACATGCCATTCATCAATGTACAGATTCCTCCAAACAATCCAAGCTTGTCTGGGGATTATGTCACATGGTTCCCTGCAACAGCAGGGCAGGGGACTCAGTGACCCAGGAAGTCCCTTCCAGTCCTATGTAATCAGCAAACGAAAAGCTTTTTGCTCATTAATGCGCTCACTGCAAATGGCTGTCATTCTGGCAAACTTTCTGTAATCAGCCTCTCCGAGCACTGCTATGTTCATAGATAACATGCACACACATTAGCAACAGAACCAGGACGCCAGATTCAAGCTGGACTCTGAGCAAAGGCGATTCCACAGAGCTCAGAAGAGCACTATGGTGCACTAACATGGTTTGATTAGGCTTGGGAAAAGCTCCAAGAGCTCTTTAATGCCTCATGGGCACAGTGCACCCTCCATTCTCATCTGCAAGCACTCTGCCTGCATATGCTGGCACTGGACAGGGCGTCCATGGTGGGAAGTAAGGAGTGGGAAGAGAGCATTTGTCACATGACAAGAGGTGGGTGTGAGGAGCTCAGATGGGAGGTTCCTGTAGAGCAGATGAGCCCTGTAAGACAGGGGTGGACAAAATACAGCCTGTGGGCCGGATTCGGCCTGCCAGGCTATTCTATCTGGCCTGCGGGGCCCCTAAAAATTTAGAAAATATTTAATCAGCCCCTGGCTACCTGTCAAAGATGAAAGGAGAAAATGGCAGTAGGACCCATGGGAAACCACAACAGGCTGCTGCTACAGCAAGGCCAGGGCCCCGGCCCCACCCCACCGGAAGCCCCTGCCTAGCAGGGGTTTCTGGCCTGGGACCATGGGGCTGTTTATGCCACCCTGCGCAGAAGAGGGAAATTCAGGTAAGAATGGGGGTGGAGGGGGAGGGCAGGGAGTCAGGGGAGGGCCATGGGCAATCACCCCAGTCCTCAGGGCCAGGCCAACTCCTGCTGAGTCCCATGGTCTGGCCATGCAGCCAGGAGCCACGTGGTGCAGAGCGGCCAGCAGGCAAGCACGGAAGTGGAGAAAGTAGGGGTGGGAGGAGTGGAAGCAAGCAGGCATACAGGAGTGTGGGGCTTGTGCTGGTGTCCCAGGCCTAGCGCTAGCAGGGCCCAGAACAGGGCAGCAGGAACGCAGGCTGGCAGGAGGCTGTGGAGCCAGGCTGGGCTGCACCAGCAGGCAGACTGGGGAGCTGGCTCAGTTCCATAGAGCCCCTGCGGACCGGGACCCTGCACTCCTGCCACCCCACTCTGGACCCGGGACACACGCACAGACCCCGCGCTCCCATCTGGCTGTTGCTGTGATCCTCCACACCTGCTTGCTCCCAGTCACTCCTGACCCAGCTCCGCAGTACAGGCAGGGACAAGCGCGTGCAGCCCTGACTCCACGTGCCCTATGTTTGTCTGCCTGGACTGAGCAGCAGTGGCGCAGGACAAACTGTTGCTCAGCATGGGAGAAAGAAAAATGCGCCCCCCTCTCCCTTTGCCACTGCCGGGCAATGTTTGCTGCAGCCCCCCAGAGCCTGCGCCATGCCAGGCTGCGGTGAGGCTCCTTCGCCACCACTTGTGAGCTGCCCAACATGGCAGTAATGACCACGTAGAGCAGCTGCACTGGGCAGCTCACAAGCAGCAGTGAAGGAGCTGCACTACAGCCTATCGCAGCTGCAGCAAACACTGCCTGGCAGCGGTGAGTGGAGGGAGGGGCTTTCCTCCACCCTGAGCAGCAGTTTATGCCCAGCTGCTGCTCAGCCCCAATGGACGAGCCTGGAGTTGGCATGGGGCCCAGTGGCAGCGTGGGACAAACTGTTGCTCAGCATGGGAGAAAAGTGGCCCTTCCCCGCGGCCAGTGCTTCCTGCTGCAGCCAGGCAGAGCCCATGCTGGGCTGCCTGTGCCTGTTCTTGACTGCCACCACTGTCCTGCAGGATAGCTCAGAGGCAGTGGTGATATAGTGGAGACACAGGACAGCCCTGTGTGGGCTCCGGGTGGCTGCAGCAGGAAGCGCCAGCCACAGAGAGGGGGATGGAGGGACACTTTTCTCCTGCACTAAGCAGCAGTTTGCCCCATGCTGCCGCTGCTGAGCCTGGGCCCTGTGCTGGTTCCAGGCTCGCCCATTGGGGCTGAGCAGCAGTGGCGGCAGCAGCTGGGCACAAACAGCTGCTCAGAGTGGAGGAAAGCGGCCACCCCTCCTCTCCACCACCAGGCAGTGTTTGCTGTGGCTGCGCTAGGCTGTGGTGTGGCTCCTTCACTGCTACTTGTGAGCTGCCCAGTGCGGCTGCTCCACACGGTCACTGCTGCTGCACTGGGCAGCTCACAAGCGGCAGTGAAGGAGCTGTATCGCAGCCTAGTGCAGCATGGGCTCCAGGCAGCAGCAGCAAACATTGCCCCGGGGG
>NW_017729029.1:6217873-6218085 GCF_001723915.1 Gavialis gangeticus
ACCAGTTTATCCTGTGCTGCTGCTCAGCCCAAATGGGTGAGCACAGAATGCATGGGGTCAGGGCTGCGTGCGCTCGTCCCGGCCTGTACTGTACTCCCTCTGCCCCCGCTTCCCCATTTGCCTCCCCACGTGCCAGCCACTTTGTACCACGTGGCTCCCATACCCACAATACCATACCCATACACACCCAACCCCCCTACCCCCCAGCAACA
>NW_017729029.1:6218107-6223229 GCF_001723915.1 Gavialis gangeticus
CCCACCCACCCATACCCCCAACACCCCTGCATACCCCACACAATATACAAGAGTAAGACTGCATTTTGTGCTATTATGCAATCACTTCTACACAAATCAGGACAATTTTAAAAAAATTAAATTAAAATATATTATTATGGGCATTTGATTTTTAGTATATAATTTGGTTTTTTCCCCCCTAAGATGGCAAACCCTCTTCCCCAAAGGAGTACTCCCAGGGGCAGGGGGAGGGACGTAAGGTTGCAAAGGTCAGAGGTTAGGGGTGGGACTTCTGGTCCCAAGATGGCAACCAGGGGGCAGAGCTACCCATGCGGCCCTCGACAGCTTGTCAAAACTCAGTAAGCAGCCCTCCACCCAAAATAATTGCCCACCCCTGCTACAAGGGGTCTTCTGACAGGTCACATACCACCTACACACTTCACTCACTGCACCCATTCATAGCAAACTCTTTCTAAGGACCCTTCTTCATCATTCACATTTCAGAAATGTAGGGGGTCCCCCCGCTTTAGAAACTAATGACTAAGAATCCCCTTGCAATGCTTCTTAGACACCGAGGGTGCACCAGGAAGTAGAGAATGAAGGGGAAAGGGACACTGTTTTCCACAATGGCTTTCCAGAACCTTTAAAGTATTGCCCTAACTTAGAAAGCACCATCTTTCCTATTTATGTTTTTAAACATCTCATCATTCCCTTAAAGCCTTTGCTTTATCTCTGATCTGCATTTACATCAACTCCACTTTGATGAGGTTTTCACCTGACAGCATATCCCGGGCTGCAGCCAGCCATTACACTGGGGAAGAAGTTACTGGTATTTTAAACAAATGCAGCAATAGCAAAGACTCCTTCCTGTGCGGCCCTTCCTCCTAGGCAGACGCACATGCACCAAGCCCAGCAAGCTGTTTGAGGACACTCTTGTGCATCTCCGCTCAGTTAATAGATTCCAAATTTATGGCTTAGGGGTTAGGCTGCTGCTAGATCCCAAAACGGCTGGATTCTATGCTCAGCTCTGCTAGCATAACCCCAGTGACTACAGAAGTGCAATTTTGACTCAGGGCCTGTTTTGCAGTCAAACAGCCAGCCCCATTTGCTTCCAGTTCAGTACCCTCTAGCTTGCTCAGTCAAGACTTCTCAAAGCAGTGATCACAAGCCCAGAGATCCAGCCTCCATTAAATAGCATCATCACAACCAAAGGCTCTATATGACTCACCTACCCAGGACCAGATCCCAAGGCAGGGGTGGGCAAAATGCAGCCTGCAGGCAATTCTATCCAGCCTGCGGGGCCCCTAAAAAATATAGAAATTAATATTTATCTGCCCCGACTGCCTGTCATGTGACCCTCGATGGCTTGCCAAAACTCAGCAAGTGGCCCTCCACCCAAAATAAGTGGCCACCCCTGGCCTTAAGGCCTCTACTAAAATCTGTGGGAGAGCTCCAGTCTCCATAAGTCTCTCTCATTTTGGGGACATCAAGACAGCTAAACACTTCCAGATAAACATTCTGGTATGGGGCGACCCAGTGTTTGGATGCTGAAATCTGATGCCATTATCCCTGGAATGGGAAAACTGTGATGGGGCATGGGTGCCAGAACCTGCTGCCAGTGCACCTGAAGCACACTACTATCCCAGTGAACATTGTGATGCTGAGAATACATGCACCACAGTGCAATACTAGTTGTTGCTGTCCTTTTTGTGACCTCATCAGTGACTGAGGGCAGATCTACACCACTGGATGTCACCAAAGTTAATTAACCACTAAAACAACACATGAGAAAGCAAGCACAACCAATAATTCCCAGCACTTTATGACGGGGCGCATAATGGGTGGTCACTCCTTAGCAACAGGGGCTGCATTTTGCCAGACTTCCAAAGACTTTGAGAGTGACTCCCACTATAACATTGTTATGAGTAGTTACATAGCAACAGACCTGCTCACTGGAGCCCTTGGAAATCTGCAGTTGGTTGCCAGTCGTTCTTTCCTCACAGGGACAAAGAAATTCCACACGGAGTCAGACCCCAAGCTCAGCCAGACCTGTAGCTAGCCCAGTCCATACTGGGTCAGGCCAAGTGTTTGCTGTTGTCCCTGGGGTCAGAACCCAGACTAGCACAGTACCTTGCAGGCGGTGCTCTGAGGCCCACTTTGCCAGCTGGCCCTGGCACTCTCTCCCCTTCTCTGTTGGAAGGGAGGCAGGTAAATGACAGGCTCCTTGGGAGCTGTGCAGAGTCTTAGACAGAACAGTCAGAACCAATCCATATTGGATAAGAACAAAGAGGCATTTAATTAAAGCACTGAGGAGAGAACACAGGACACAGCACAGGCTGCCTGTATGAGCTCTCCTCTTCTCATGGAGGAGGCCAGCCCTGTCTGAGATCAGGGAAAGCACTTCCTAACAACCTCCCTCAGGAGTTACCCTGGGTAGTGATCAGCTGCAGGTCTGACTCACCAGCAACGCATCCTTCCCTGCTGCTCCAACATGGATCTTCTGCTCCCAGGGAGCTGGGTTACAGCTTTGCCCACACTGGTGGAGAAACCCCTCCTGGTAGGAGGAGACAGAGGGGGGAGTCACTTCCCCCCCACCAACTGCAGCCTCATGTGCTCTTCCAGCCTATTGGAGGTGTCCTGTAGCAGCTGCCCCCCACCTTCCCCTCAGACCTGGGGTGTTGCCATCATCCATCTTCTGCCTTCTCAAGTTCTGACCTGTCTGGGATCCCCCAAAAGCCCTGTTTCTCTCAGGGATATGAGGCAGCTAGGGGCTATCATTTTTCAGTGGCTTTTGCTCAGCAGATAAGGCTCCAGCTTGGGTTATAAGGTACTAAATCTGTCTAGCTCCTCAGGAATTTCTGAGTCATAAGACTCCCAAGACCCTCTTAGCACCAACAGGATGGGGAGAGCTGAGATCTTCTCCACTTCCTGTATGAGATAAGTTTGAAAGTTCTCCAGCAAATGTACTGTTACAACTGCTGAGGTAAAACTATCAATGTACATGCAGCGAGAGGAAGCAAGCACAGTGCTGAGTGGAAAAGGTCCCCTTACAGGCCTGCCAGAGGGCATGGCTACACCTTAGCCCTTCTGCCTGCTGGGCTTGATCAGACCACTGGCTCACCCAGTCCAGCACTGGCTCCTGGCCAATGGTTCAGAAGACAGCAACAAGGATACACCCTGTCCCTGATTTATCAAACAGTTTTGTTTGGGAGGGGAGTTACTTTGTGACCCCATGAGTTACAAGGGAAGACCTTGGAACATGAGGTTTTATTTACTTATTCTGGTTCACTGTGGCAGTTGCTATCACCAGAGCCGTTAATCACCCAGAGCTCTTTCTTTGTCACCACTCACTCTGCCCACTAATTATTAAGCTGTAATAACTACCTAGGCTCTATGGCAATTGCTCCTCAGTTTTAACATAGCTTCTAATTAGTCTTCCTTGCAGGCCTTCTTAAAAGACCTCTTGTGACCTTGCTGTGCAGCAGCAGGGAAGGAAAAGCTGCTGCACCGAGGACATGATTTCCTAGGCATGGCGCATGGTTGTCATTCTTAAGATGTCTGTAAGAGAAAGGACAGCATTTGGAGAGCGGTAGCCTGGCTGAACTGGATGGTAAGCATTCTGGGGTGCTAGGAAGAATCCTTGTAACATTAGCCCAAGAACTGAGGAACCTGCATAAACTGAGTGTGCACAGAGCTGGTCCTTTGGTCCCCCAGAGTCAGGATTCAGAATTCCCAAGTGTCAAGAGAAGCTACTAAACTGCAAAGGCCACCTCAGATAACTGAATGGACAGATCTTCCTCCTGTCCGTGATTCTGCACAGAGCATGAAGGTCTGGGCTAGACCATGTAAACTGAAGATGGACCACTCCTCTAATAAAATGCACTGTTCTGTCACTGCTGGGGCTGGATGGAGTAGGGCTGGAAGGGACCTCCAGAGGTCATCTAGTCCAACCCCCTGCCTGAGGCAGGAACATCCCTATCCAAACCATCCTATACAATCCATAATCTAAACTTTCCATGATATTACCATCAACCCTGATGCAACACAGACCTAACATCCTAACCTGGCACAGGTAAAGCAGAGGAACCTAACATGCCCGCATGCTCCCCCCCGCCCCAATTACACAGCTGCCTGTTACACATGCTGCAGGGTGCTAGATTCAACCTCACAAGCCTCTACAAGAATTATACCCAATGCTCAGTGGAGAGAATGGACCCTACCCTTTCTGCTGGGGTTCACACTCATACTTCTGTGCTCAGACCAGTAGATGTAGAGATACAGACCCCAAAAATCACACTGTACATGCAACAAATCCCTGTGATACTCTTTCCTGACAGACTGGGAGAGAAGGTCCTGTTCAGCTGACTCCAAAACATATAGGAATGCCTCCTGGCCAGTAGCAGAGCCCTTATCCTTAGTACTGCCGAGACACCAGAGGGCACGAGAAGTCAGTCACTCACTCATACAGACACAGTCATTACATTATAGTGAGACATCAAGAGAAGCTTGGCTTCCAGATGCAAAAACACAGGCCTCCCTCCATTTTCCTGACCAACAAAGTAGGGCTAGTTAAGAGGAACAACAGAGGTTGAACACACCGCAGCAGTAGCATTCACACAGCTGGGGACACAAACGCATGCACACGTACCCTAGCAACCTGGATCCAAGGTAACACATTCTAGTCAAAGCGAAGACCTGTGGGCCTGCCACCAACTCGCCTTTCTCCACACCATGCCAACACGATGTGGCTACAGCAACAGACTGTGTGGGGGAGGCACAATCCCAGCCCAGAGGTGGCTGGACAGTCCGTGAGAATGGAAGGACCCTGGGGAAGCTGGTAAATGCTGGGGTGAGCTCAGCCACACTTAATTCCTGTTGCTATAGAGAGCCCTGAGCACCTGCAGTTACTCCTTGCAGCTCGGGCAGGCAGCGCCCCCACCTGTCCCGCTGGGCAGGGACAACTTCTGGGCCGGCTTGGCCTGGGGAAAGGGTGCGAGTGTGACCGGGAGCCTCAGGCAGGAGCTTGGGGCCATGCCGAGCTGGGGACAGGAGGGCACGCCACGGAGACGCCAGGCAGCTCCAACCCACTGCCCAGGGAGCCCGGCTGGAGGGGCTGCCCTGGCTGGGCACCGCACCCTGGAAC
>NW_017729029.1:6223252-6223462 GCF_001723915.1 Gavialis gangeticus
CGGCTGGAGGGGCTGCCATGGCTGGGCACCGCACCCTGGAACTGCCCCCGCCACACGCACGCACACGCACACACGCGGGGAGGGGGGCACCGCGGCCGAGCGTGCGCCAGGGCGGGGAGGACATACGGAGCCGGCGCTGGCCACCCCGGGGCCGAGGTGAGGGGCCGGGGCCGCCCCCCGCCGGTACCTGTTGCCTCGCGCATCCTGCGG
>NW_017729029.1:6223681-6230058 GCF_001723915.1 Gavialis gangeticus
GCCGCGGCCGCACTGCAGCCCGCCCCGCGCCCGTATCCGCGCCCCGGGGGTGCTCCAGTCCTGGTCCTGGGGGCCGCTCGCGGCGCGGTGGAGCCACGCTACGGGGAGAAGCGGCTGCCAGGGGGAAGGGGCTTGGCCAGCTAGAGCCAGGCCCAGCCCAGCCCAGCCCCTGAGCCCACGTCAAGGGCCTCCCGGGAAGGGCAGTGGGACCGCAAGGGCCAGGGCGCCCAGTCCTCCACCTGCGAGCGTGTCAAGCCCCGTGCTAGGCCGCCAGGGTTGGGCTAAGGCCCGCCTCAGTCCCCACTGCCTTAATTCTCTTCTTGGGAGTAGGGGGGAGGTTGGAGCTTCTCTACCTGCCGAGTCTGCATCCACTGCCGGCTCCTCCCTGTAGCCGGTGCAGCCCAGCCGAGGGGCTGGATCTCTCGGCCCAGCTCCTTGTGACTGCTCAGCCGGAGGAGGAGTGCTCCCTTGGGCCCCATGCTGGACTGCACCCCCGCCCCCATGCTAATCTCCAACCCTATGAGGTGGTGTTAGTCCAGCCTGAGCAAGCTGAGAGCTGCACGCCTGAGTTCTGCCACAGACATGTAGTGATCTTGGCCCCGTTGCTTGCTAGCCTGTGCCTCACTTTCTCTCCCGATTCAGTGTTGGAGGCTTTCACACACATGCCTGGAAAGCACAATGAGAACTGCTATAGAGGGGGTGAGGCAAAGGTAGAAGCTATAGAGCAGCCACCCTCCAGCCTCCTGGGATCTTTTCTTTCTGGAGGAGCATGGGTGTCTCTCTGAGGAAGCCCTGCTTGGGTACTTGTCTGTCAGGGAAAAGTCAAGGCTGAGAAACACTAGGTTTAAAAACATCTCATTAAGGGACAAGCTGTGGTCTGCCATTCTGTGGGTGATAAAGGGCAGCCCTCCCCCTCCTGTGAGTGAAAAATCAAAGCCCTTCTCCTCCTACTCCCAGGCTGTGAAAGTTCCTCTCAGTGCCGGAGGGGACCCGTTTCTGTTGTAACTGTGCAGTAGGTGTTGGGATGTTTCAATATGCTGGGTGCAAGCATGACAATGCCAGAAATCCATGATCTGAAAGACTCAGAGATAGCCAAAATGCTAATGGTGGCAGGATGAAGTGTGATGATGACCCACAGATATGCTAATGTAGGAGAAAAAGTGGAAGGGGATTGGTAGCCAAGTGTCAAGGAGGATGTCTCCAGGAGGGAGACCCACCAAGAATGAACAAAGAAAGTGAGAAGGTGTTGTGTATTGGGGATTACATGATAAATCTGCATGGAAGTTTGGACTGGTTCTGACCAGTTTCTAGAACTCAGAAAAATGTGACGGAATGAGAAATCTCGGGGATGAGAGAGAGGCAGAAAAGACAGATTCTTTGCCAGTGTGAGCTGCTCTGCTGGAGCCAGGCAGCAAAGGGCAGCTAGGATCGCCCAGTTTTAAGTGTTCTGATCAGGTGCTTGTAACTGTAATCACTGTGTGGGTGTGGTCATTAATAAGTATTGTAACACTATTATCTAATGTATAGTTAGTTCTGTTAAGAGTATTTTAGAACATTTTTTGAAGTGTACAATTGCTACTGGCCTTCGGATTTAATAAGGGCATTTTAGCTGGATCATTATAATTTCAAGACTCTTGGTGCCCAATGGTATGTGCATGAGGAGTGCTATGTGGTGTGGGGAGGCAGCAATTCATTTCAGGTGAAACTTCCTTCAATATTATCCCCACCAGGATATGTGCAGGATGTCCCTGTAGAAGCAAGTACCTGTGACTGCCAGAACTCAAAGCAATGTGCCCCATGGGCTTCCAGTGCTGGGGTCAGAGGCCTGGCAACAGATCCATGGAACATGTGGAACACGGTCAAAGGATGCGGGCCAGCTGGGCCAAGAGGCTCCTATTCAGCCTGCCCAAAGGCACTGAGGATGCCCGGCCAATGGCATCAGTTGTTTCTGCCACAGGGTAGTAAGACAGACACATATCCCAATAGGTCAGGTCATCGCATCAAAACAACATTTAGCCTGTTCCTGGTGAGGAGATGGCAGCCTGTGCAGATCGCTACACAGAGGAGGTATGTGGAGCAGTCAGTCTTAGCATGCTGAGCTTCCTGCTTTGGTACACCTCAGGCAGATAGGTTCAAGGATTGCCCATTGAGCTAGGAGCAGAACCCAGGAGAACTTCTTCCACCCTGAAACCCCAAAATGGTCTTGCCTCTCTGAGGGAATACAGTTTGCCTGACGCTGGTATTTGAGGGTAGTCTTCACAGCCTGGCCTCATGGCTAGACACACATCCACACTGGTTAAATGATGAGGCCCACACAAAATTCTGTGGACTTAAACCTTCCTGGAATATATTCATTAAGATCCTGTCCCCCCTTTTCACATATGCTAAAACTCACTGGATCTGCTTAGATATTTAAAGGGAAGGAAAAAAAGCATAATTCTTTTCAGGCAGGTGGTAGAGCAGCAGATAAGAGTGAGTGATCTGAACATGTTATGGCCTCCCAGGCAGCTAAGCAGAAGACAAGGCTCTTTATAGCCCATAGTGCTCGGGGCTTAGTTTTCCAAATTGAACTCTGCTGACCATTCCAAATGGTGAAGCATTTTGTGCATCACTTAGGCACCAAATCTCAGCATCTGTGTAATGACAGAAAGAACCAGAAAGCACTAGGAGGTTGTTATGGAAACAGCCACAAATTGGATCAGTACTTAGCGGCACTCGGAAAAAGAAATGTCCTCTCTGACTGACGTGGATGCAGGTGGGTGCGCCTGCTGCAGCTGTGCATAGGAACTTGGTGCCCAGCTGTGGGCAGAGCTGTCCCTGCCACAGAAGTGCTGCACCAGTCCACTGCACATATGAAACACTTCAGTGCATTGACTCACAGTTAGATTTAAAGAGAATTAGAAGTCTAGGGGAAATTCCACACTTTGGGGAAGAAGCCCAGCACCAGGGCTAAGCTCCCAGCCCATCTCTCCTAACTCTTCAGGGTTTGTGAATGATCAGACCTTGGTGAAAGAAGCATTTCCTTGGAGGACTTTACCTGGCCATGACTAGATGGAGAGGAAAGGTGCCTTTGCTTCTACCACACAGGATCTTAAGAGCAGCACTCTGTACAGAACAGAACAATCTTTGCTGGCTGCATGTTTTAATTTCTGGGCTGGAGATGCTGAGTCTCTGTGGGCACAGCAGGGTACATTTGTGCCCTGAGGAATAAAAATTGATTCCTCATTAGAACCGTGGGCTTGCTCCTGATTTCTGCAATGTCTTCAGGAGGACAAGTAGTTGAGATGAGTCTGCAATAGCTCACTTTTAACAGCAACCTGGAAAATACTTCCTCCTATTTCTCTCCAGTATAAGACAGGAAGCAGGCAACTCTGGACCAGCTTGCAGCAGCCTGGGGAGGCTCTTTCCCTGCTGAAAAACCCTCTCTAGATGGCATTCCTGTGGCTTCCTATTTTATTGTCTCTCAGTGACTTTTGATCAGGTGTGCTCAAATTACAATGGCAAGTCCTCCCCGGGCAGACAGCTGAGCTGGCTAACTGAGTCTCAAACACCATCCCTAGCAATAAAAACATTATTTAATCCAGACTCTGTCTTGTATAGCACTGAGACTCCTTGTCCTCACTGCTGCCTGAACCTGTAGATATGGCCCTTCAGGGCATTTCAGCCACATGCTATTGCTCATCCTAGACAAGCTCCTGGGCCCCTCAGACCATGTAACTCAGAGATCAGAGAGTGGAAATGGATCTGAGCCCAGTCTTCCTCACTACTCCCTGTGCCTGGGGTGCCTTCAAATGGTGAGATGCATTCCACCTGTGTAAGAATTCAAGTGACAAAATGCATGGGCAAAACACAAGCCCAGGAAGGTGCTTACCTGTGTCACACTTTGGCTACGAGCCTTGGTAAACAGATGGTCCTCACCCTATGACCTAAACCACACAATCCATTTTTTTATGGAGCAAGAGGAGAAAGATTCTCTAAAGGTCCCATAGCCAATTCCAGGCAAACAGCCCAGGGACTGGCAGCAAAGCTCCTACATAGTGTCCTCTGTTGCAAGACAGGAGCCTGGATCCACATTCTAGATGGCTCTTTGGGAGACAGGAAATGTGCTCTAATCTCAGTTCTTCCAGGGACTCTTAGCCATAGCTGCATCACTCCACCTTTCTGGACCTGCTTCCTATTTCTGCAAGAGGATTACACAGAATGGTTCCTTGGGACTGTGGCTCCGCTGGTGCTTGGAAAGTGGTCCCTAGTAGGGAGGTGAGGTTAACTCCATATACACCTGGGCCCTAGAAGCAGCAGGGAGAACATGGGTTTGTGTTTGGCAGAGAAAGTCCACTTCACCACCACTTCCATGCTGAGCTCCAGAGTGTAGCTAGACCTAGTAATACATCAGTATTTACTATGACTGTCATCCTAGGGCTGTGAGAAACAGCTATGTTTTGTTTTGGTTTTGGATTTGGCTGTTTTGGAGGACAGCGATTCATTTTGGTGTTTCGGATCACTGTTCCATTTTGATTTGGCTAAATCTATTTTGCAGTTTCAACACTGTTTTGGTGATTTGGCCATAGGCTATAATGGGCCTATAATTTTGTCATTTCTTGCCTGATTCAGATGAAAACAGCAGAGATAGTAGCTCCTTCTGAGGGTATGAAGCCTGCCAAGTTTTAAAGAGAGAGGTGCAGGGGTTTCTGTGAAACTGCACCTCAAACTGTTCAAAGCAAAACTCGTGATGTGTGACCTTGTGTGTATGTTAAGGCGCAGTGGGATAAAACCAGCAGGGATGGTAGCCTGTAACAGGTTAGATCTCTGCCCACCCACCTGTTTCTGGGTCAGCCGCCTGCCCCTCTTACCTGCCATGCCTTGATGGAAAACTGATTTAGATGCTTCCCAGGCAGGAGGCTGCCCAGTTAGGTGTCTTGGGATGACATCCATTCCGCAGCTCCATACCTACCCTACACTGCGGCCCATGCCGCGCAGATTGCATCCTTCACTCACTCCAGCTGTGGTCTACTCTCTGGGATCTTTGGCTCCCCCTTAGGTCCTGGCCCTGCTTTCAGGCCAGTCAGAATCCCAAGCCTCTTGCTCTGGGCATTCCTCACAGTGGGCCCCTGGCCCTTTGACCCTGCTTTGGGTCCTGGCCCCAGCATGGACCAGTCAAGGGTTCCTCTGATATCTTTTGTCAGACAAACCAAATAGTTGGAGAAATATATCTTAGCAAGCTTTTGGGTTTAAAAACCCTTTGTCAGGCTGAGGAAGCATCTGCAGTTGGTGTGTGTGCGCTCTTCCTGGATGGAATGAATAGTGAAGAAGCCAGAGGCTGGTATGCATGCAAGAAAGCCAGTCAGTGAAAATGTAAATTGCAGTGTAAGGGGGTGGCGGACAGACTGGGAGGGAGGGGGTGTAGAAGGTAAAAGTGGAGAGGTACCAGGGGAGTCAGATGTCAGGCAGGTTATAGTGTGTCATAAATTCAATGTCTATATCGAGTCCGTGAGTTTTTGTATCCAGGAAGCTGATGAAGTGAAGTTCATAGGCTTGTCTGTGAAAAGTGGGTTGTAAATTCAAACAAGCACAGAACCTCACTAACCTCATCACCAGAAGCAAACTTCCTACAGCCCAAAATGCACTGAATGGATCCAGACCATGTGATAACAAGAAATGCAAAACCTGTCAACATATCTCCAGTTCCCCCACAATTATTACACCCCACAACAGAACCATCACCACTCATGGATCTTGCAGCTGCACCTCCAGAAACATTATATATCTCATCCAGTGCACCAAATCCCCCAATGGAAAATACGCAGGAGACACCAAGCAACAACTAAGCCCATTGGGGGACGGGGGGACTACCACCACTGTTGGCCTGCTGAGCAACCCTTGCAAAGCCAGCAGGCCAAGGCACTTAAGGGAGCCCACCCCTGCCCCAGCCCTGGTACAATCTGTGGGCAAGGCAAGAGCCCCCAAGGGACACTTGTGTGTCTATACACAAATGCCAGGAGCTTGGGGAATAAGCAGGAGGAACTCGTCCTCCTGCTTAATGCAAATAATGATGTCATAGGAATAACGGAGACCTGGTGGGACTCCACCCATGACTGGACCAAGGGTATAGATGGCTATACCCTGTGCAGGAGGGACTGTGTAGATAAAAGGGGCGGGGGTGTAGCTCTCTATGTTAAGGAGAGCTACGCGCCCCTGCAAGCTGATGTTGGCAACCAGGGTGGATGACTGGAGACCCTCTAGGTTAAAATCCGTGGGGAACAGGGCACAGGGGACACAATAGTGGGAGTCTACTACACACCTCCCACACAAAGTCAAGAGCTTGACTAGGAGTTCGCCTAGGAACTGGCTAAGGCCACATGCTCCAGGACCATGGTTGT
>NW_017729029.1:6230185-6230578 GCF_001723915.1 Gavialis gangeticus
AAGAAAGAGACTTGGGGGTCATCACTGACCGCAAGATGAACGTGAGCCTACAATGTGATGCTGCGGCTAGTAAAGTCACCAAAATGTTGGCTTGCATCCATAGATGCTTCTCAAACAAATCCAGGACGTCATTCTCCCCTTGTACTCAGCCTTGGTGAGGCCGCAGCTGGAGTACTGCGTCCAGTTTTGGGCTCCACAATTCAAAAAGGATGTGGAGAAGCTTGAGAGAGTCCAGAGAAGAGCCATGCACATGATCAGAGGTCAGGAAAACAGACCTTACGATGGCAGGCTGAGAGACATGGGGCTCTTTAGCCTGGAAAATAGTAGGCTTAAGGGTGATCTGATGGCCACCTATAAGTTTATCAGGGGTGACCACCAGTACCTTGGGGAACG
>NW_017729029.1:6230744-6245038 GCF_001723915.1 Gavialis gangeticus
GCCCCCAAGGTCTGGAACAGCCTGCCATCGGAGGTAGTTCAAGCACCTACATTGAACACCTTCAAGAGCAAACTGGACGCTTATCTTGTTGGGATCCTATGACCCCAGCTGACTTCCTGTCTTTCGGACACTGGACTCGATGATCTTCCAAGGTCCCTTCCAGCCCTAATGTCTACGAAATCTATGAAACAACTGCACACCAAAATGAATGCACACTGGAAATCTATTACAAACAAAAATACCCGACTACCGGGCACATTTCCCACAAGAAAGCCACTCTCTCTCCACTCTCAAGCCTGATCCTCAAAGCGAATTTGCAAATCATTTTTCACAGACAAGCCTTTGAACTTCACTTCATCTGGCTGTGGCTTGCCCAGTAGGTCAAGGGATCACAGAGCAGCAGGTCCATGTCCTCAGCAAGATAGGTAATCACCAAGGCCTCAACACTACCTGTCCGATGCTGGGGTCTGGTGCCTCTGGACCCTAACATGGAAGCTATGTCCTTGGACCACACTGGCAGTGCCTGTGGTGGAGGAGACTGGCTCGTGGATGGAGTGCTGGCACGGGACAGTGGTTCCCCCTCTTCCACATCCCCCTGCTTCTGCCTCCCTGACTCTGCTCACCAGCACCTCCGTCCAATGATCCAGGGTTTTGCTGGTGCACACGCTCCCCTTCACCCTTGTATCACACATGGCCACCAGCATGTGGACCCTATTGGACTGCAGTGGATCCAGCTGTTTCTTGATGTCCTCCTTCACCCGCTTCACCAGTGCCTGTACCTCTGCTGACAGCGGCTTGCCCCAGCCAAGAATATCGATCCCCTGGAACTTCTCCATTTGTTTTGGAAGCTCCCTCACTGTGCTGATTGCCTGGCTAAGGAGGGCATTGCTAGTGCTGAGGCTCTTGGCCTCAAGGAATGGCTTGAGGACCACCAAGATCTGGGAGATGGTATCCCACTCTGTTTTAAGGGGGTTGCTGATCCCAATCTCCTCGAGCAAGGCCATCTCATGGATGGCCTTTCTGTTGCTCAACCAGCCTTTTGGGCATCAGATATGTAGAGTTCCACCGAGTCTCCGCATCCTGCATGATTTTGTTCTGCAGGATGTTAGCTCTGCTTGTTTGTCCCACAGCATCTTGCCCCACTTGATGCTGTTGTGGAAGTAGCCTGCCATCTTCCTGCATTTTGAAAGGAGCTGGCTGGTTGTGATGGCACCCTTACCAGGAGCCCTGTCCCCCTCCAAGGCGTCCCTGACTATGAGGTGGAACTCGTGTGCCACACAGCGGATGCCAACAAAGTTGGCATCATGCACCACTTTGACCATATTGGCCCCATTGTTGGTGACCATGAATCCACAAGTGAGCTCATCCTGCCCAACGAGCCACCCCTACACCATGCAGTTCATGGCCCCTCCCATGATCTCTGTTACCATGTGGGACTCATCCATCACCTCCGCTTGAAGGAGAGCCCACCGATGGCCTGACTGATGGCACCAGTGCCCTGTGAGGCAGAGGTATGCATGATCTCCACCCTGGCTACTCCAGATGTCTGAGGTGAAGTGTAAGGCCACCTGCGGACCTGCCTCGGGCAGCTCCTTCCTTAAGTACTCCCTGCATGCCTTATACAGGGAGGGCACCGCTATCCTACTGAAGGTGGTGCGTGCAGGCACGTAGTATGATGGGGCCACAAGCACCATGAGCCGCCTGAGCTCCAGCCGCTCAGCTGAGGAGGAGGGCTGGCCATCTAGAGCAAATATATCCCCGATGCTCTGGCCTCGCTTGCTTTGGGAACACCCCCCCACTTTGTCCCCGCCTTTCCCCCACTGGTCCAAGGTGGCCTGCTTCTGCTTCTGCTTCTGGGGGATGGGGGCTTTGGAGCGAGAGGGGGACTTCCCTTTGGGCATGCTCCCACTGGTGCTAGGCTGAGGAAGAGCAAGGGCAAGGGGGTGGTGCCTCCTGATATGCATCAGCATTCCCGAGGTGCCGAGGTGTTTCTCGTTCTTGCCCTGGCTGGTCTTGCACCAGCAGTGCAGGCAGATAGCATACTTTGGATCATTTGCCACCTCAAAATGATCCCACACCACACTACCTCCTCGCTTCTGGGGTGTGGGTGGGGATCCTGCCTTATCCCCCTCCTCACAGGCAGCGGCACAACAACAGGAGGATCTGACTCAGCTGAGCCACTTGCCTCCACAATCTCAACCTCCTCTGAAGTGCCTTCCAGAGAAGGAGACCTGGTTCTAGGGGAACTTTGAGGGGTGTGGAGCCATATACTCAGATTCTCCCTCCTTCCCCAGAATTTCCCTGGCTATGGCACTGAGCTCGCCTGGTTCCAGATTCAGCTCCTCCTCTAGCACTGGAAGGCTCACGCTGGGAACTGAAATTGGGGTGAAGGAGACTGTCATGCTGTTGGTGCTGGGGGTTATTATTATTGCTGGTGTTAGCAGAGGTGGGGCAGGTGCAGCTGCTGCTCCCACCTCCTTGCTGCCACTAGCAGCAGAAGCCTCATGGCTGCTAGGGAACAGGATGCATCTAACTTTGTAGGGGGGCAGAGGGAAACTTGCAGCTCTCCCCCTACCCCCTCTGGCCCCTCTCGCTCCCCTGCCAGAAAACTTGGCATCTGCCTTTCCAGCACACTTCATAATGTTTGCTGTGCTGGAAAATGGTTGTGTGTGTGTGTAATATACCTTCTTCTATCTGCGTGCACCCCCTACGCATCGCCCCTGCTGTGATTAACATGGGTATAATTTCCTCGGCCACACCCAAATGCTAGCTCAGGCCAATGCTTAATGCCCCTCTCTCCTGGAAGCAGTGGCTCTACAAGACCAGTAGGGAGAATGATAAGCCAAGAGCAGTTGAGAGAGGAAAGGTGTCAAACTCTGCATGTCACTATGCACAGAATTTCCTCAGCTACCTAACATCTACCCTGCCTTGGCAATGGGGGAAGCAGCATCTTTGAAGAAGTCATAAACACAGTGGATAACTGCTTGGCCAAAAAAATCTGCTTAAGTTAAAAAATAATAAGTAGTGATTAAAATGAGCTCATTCCAAGAACAATGGGCTGGGGTGTGAGCCAAGTACTGGAGAGAAAGGAACCTGGAGAGCAACATTCAACACATGTTCCTGAAAGGGAAAGGGCTGCTTCCAGAGAGCTCCCAGGGCCCTTGGGGCCAAGGTTCACATAGGAATACAGACACGGTAATGTAGACTGTTGAGTGATGGCCGAGATGTGCATCCCCCCAGGGGGACACACTGTGTGCAATGTAACAGCACACTGTGTTCAGTCTATTGGGGTCACCACAAAGTATCTGCTCCTGCTGCCAGACAGATTCAGAGCCGCGAGCCCCGCAAAATATCTGGGGAGCTGTATGGGAACAAGACCATGTCCCATGCCTGCCAGTGCCCCTCTTCTTGATAGCTGTTCTCTGCTTCCTGCTCAGAGCCCTCCCCCCCAGTGTTGTGGGCCCATCCTCAATCAGATCCCACCTTTACAGCACTGCACGCGTGAATCCACCCCCCATCCCACTGGCTGCATTCTGCCACACTACCCACAGAGCAGGCCTTCCCCAGGGCTGTGTTTGACTCTTCCCACCTCCTTCAGGACTAAACCAGGCTCTGCCCACCTCAGCCCTCATGCTCTGTCATGGAGGAGAAAAAGGAAGCAGAAGGAAGGGAAGGGTCTTGCCCAAGATCAGAACATGAATCCACCGCAGACCTTTCACATGAACTCAGGGTTCCTTCTGCTCCGGTGTAGCCCCACCCTGACCTTCCACCCCCTGTTTCTTGATAGGGACCTCCATGTGCAGCAAGAATGCACTCCAGACAGAGATGTCCACCCACCCTTTACATCAGGGAGCAGGCTTAGAGCTGACTCAATGCTACGTGCCAATGCAGAGGCTGTGATGCCCCCTGTGTTCCCTGCGTTTTGGGACATCACCCACCTCCAAGGAGAACCTGAGGGACCCCAGGCCACCAGAGTTAGCAATAAGCAAGCTACAAAGCACGCTGAGCAGTAACGGGAGCGTGGGGTCTGCAATTTAAGCAGATTCCTTCCTTAAGCTGCCCCTAAGTGGCCTAGTCAGTGTGCCTCAGGAATGGCCCTGGCTCATGCTGATCAGAGTATGGCAAGAGAAAGCTTAGGAACCTGGTGTACATGAAAGCACTGCATGGGCCGGCATGGGCAGCGCATTCCCTGCTCTGCCCCACAATGTGTGCAGAAGTGCTGCCAGGCCAGTTCATAGTCCCCACTCTACTCTGGGTTCCCCTCATCACAGCTTGGCTGACACCCTACAATCCTGACTACATCTATGAGCAGCTTGAGGTCTCACTTGAGTGGAGAACTCTAAATATGCCAAATGGCAGTTTGGGTAAGCAACAGGGATGCCACTCCCCCCAGACTGCCAACTCATTTTATGTGTGATCTGAGACAGGGCTTGAACTTACTTGTGGGAGACCCCTTCTCTACTGGCTTTGCCTCTCACCCCAGCACCACTCCTGTTTTAAGCATCTCTGGGGGAACTGGCAAACTGCAGCTCTTACTGATTTGTTTTGGTTTTTACTACACAACAAGATCCAAGCAAGAGGAGAGAAGCATGGCTACAGGCTGGGGCCATCCCAGCACTAGAGTAACTAACTCATCATCACCCAACAATGAGTTCATGATATAGGAAATGTCTGGCAGCAATGTGGGAGTGATGGCATGGCCCCAAGCCCGTTTCTTGCTTATGGAGCTCCTGACCCAGCCGACACGGGTACTGGGATTCCACTATTACAGTTAACAAGGATTTACATTATGGCAGTGCCCAAAGGTCCCAGTCAGAATCACTGTGCAAATATAAAGGGACTGGCCCTGCCCCAACTTGCTTGTGGTTTTGCCCTCTGGACTTCATGCCAGGAGAAGCTGGGATTGGAGCTTCCACCTTTTGTACCTCTGACTGGGACCACATGACTGTGCTGATCATGTGCATGTCTGGTTTGTTTCTCAGCCATAACTGGAGCTTCCTGAAAGCTTGTTTTCCAGGTGATTCAGTTCTTTGCAGGCCCACCTTGCAGTTATCCCACTGTTTCTCTGGTGTGAAGGGAATGAAAAGAGCTTACAACAGCCCAGCCCAGACTCAGGTCCTTCTTGTCCTGTCTGCACTATCAGCTCACAGCATGCTATCAGCTCCCCATACCATGAAGACTAATTCTGGAACTGGTGTTTTCCCAGAACTTTTGAAATGGCAGAGCCTCCGCTATCTGTGCCAACATGCAGCCAGCCACGGCCACTCAGTGTCCTGTTCTCCCCAGTGTGCCAGAGGAAATGCACATGCTGTGCTTTCTTGTGTAGACTTTGTTGATGCTCTCTACATTTCAAAAAGAAGTTACTCACACTTGTGTCTAAAGAAGGCTGAATGTCATCATCCTAGTGGCTAGGGATCATGAACACCTTGGAGTGTAAGGTTATTGAGCTCCTGTCATCTGTATGTTAGCTAATGTCCCTGGAGATGCCATCCTTATCTGTGCCAGTGAGGGATGGGTAAGACTAGGTGCAAGCTGAGCTGTTACTTTCTGTTATTTCAAGTTGCTAATAATCCTGCGTCTGACACAACCATTCAGCTGAATCTGCCTCTTGCCTGGGAAAAATGAATATACCGTGAAATCAGACACGCAATAAAATAATTATGAAGCCAGATGACCACCACTTACCGGAACATAATCACTAGTTAGGCTGTGATTTATGGGCCTGTCATGGGATAAGCATCACTGGCAGCCACAGAACTGTGTTGTATTTACAGATTTGTCAGGGGCGTGGGCGTGGGATAGACCACAGCCAGCTGTTGCAAGGAACAAAGCTAATTGGAATCTCAGCTCATTTTGATGGCAGTGACAGCTGCTCCAGGTTGTTTCACCCACAGGATTTGCAGCATGGTGATAAAGGCTGGCACTGGGAATGGCAATGTGAATCACAAGGAACTCACGTTTCTATGTTTATTGTGTGGCCCAGTCACCCAGGGTACTCCCCGAAGATTTCTACCCACTGCATTTGATGGTGCTTTTTTCCTCAGGTGACCCTCTTCCAGCACTGAAATCCCAAGCAAGGTGAAGAAAGCAGGACTTTTTTTACAACTGTGATGAGAGCACAGAGAAAGAGGTACAGTCAGGGCAAGCCCCCCCATGATGCCAATGGGTGTCTGCCCTGACTAGAGGGCAGAAGTTAGATCCTGTGACTTGGGTGTCAAGATAAGGCCAGAGCATGTCACTTCTGGATGTGGTGTTAGTGCCTAAGCCCCCAAAATTCATTTAACACAAAGATCAGAGCATGCACAGGGCCCCTGAAAATTTCCCTGCAGCAATGAAATAAATATAGAAACATACTGAATGCTTGGTGGAAACTCAATTCAACTCAAAGGCCCAAATGATGAGCATCTGGAAACATGGGGGACACTTGCCAGAAGTTAGCGTTGCACTCCAGGACTGCAGGGGAAGAGGAGCAGGTTCTCCATGTCACTGAGTAGTGTCCCCTCTTGGGAGATGATACAGAAAGAGGTCCCTACCCACCCCACCATCCAGAAAAGAATATGTGGGGGGGAGTGGAGGGTGCACCCAGGAGACAGTTGGCCCTATAGTCCCACAGAGTTCCTGAGTTCTTTCTTGCAGAGCTATGTGTGCAAAGCCACAGCACTACTTTTTTATTGGCTGAAGGCTGCCAGGAGGTGCCAGAAGAATTTGTTATACTGAAAAGTCCATTGGAACACAGACCCCCTCCACGTCCTGGCTTGGAAGTGCAGCCTACTGGCTGGACTGGGGGCCTGGAACTCAGGACCTAGTTTCCATTCCCAGCACTGCTGAGGACTTTTCCTTGATCTTGGGCAAGTACTTGGGAGTCACCTTTGTAGAATGGGAATGCTGGCACTGAGCCCCTGCAGTGGAATCAGTGGAGTACATACTGGGCACTGGCATGAGGCTGTCCCCAGGAAGGCATGTGGCCTTTGGGGCCGCTTTCACACACAACCTGCATGTGCCACCACCTGCCTTGCCCAACACAGCCACCGAATGGACAAGATGCAATGTGCTCCACCTCAGGAATAAAAACCCACATCACCCTTATAGGCTTAGCAATCCTACACTTGCTAACACCATGACTGAAAGAAACTTGGGGGTCATGATTGACCACAGGATGAATGAGCCACTAATGTGATACTGCAGCTGGCAAAGCGAACAAAACTCTGGCTTGCATCTACCGATGCATCTCGAGTAAGACCCCGGATGTCATCCTTCTGATGTACTCGGCCTTGGTGAGGCTGCATCTAATTCTGGGCTCTACAATTTAGGAAGGATGTGGAAAAGCTTAAAAGAGTCCAGAGGAGAGCCACATACATGATCAGAGGGCATGAGAACAGGCCTTATGAAGTGAGCTATGGGACTCTTCAGCTTGGAGAAGCACAGGCTCAGGGGTGACTTGGTGGCAGCCTATAAGTACATAAGGGGAGTTCATCAGGATCTGGAGGAATGTCTGTTCACCAGAGCACCCCAGGGGATGACGAGGTCCAACAGTCACAAACTCCTGCAAGACAGTTTTAGACTAGACATAAGGAACAATTTCTTTACTGTCCAAGCCCCCAAGGCCTGGAACAAACTCTCCGCAGAGCACCTACTCTGGACTCTTTCAAGAAACATTTGGTCGTTTATGTTGCTGGGATTCTTTGACCTTAGTTGACTTCCTGCCCCTTGGGCAGGACCTGATGATCTTATAAGGTCCCTTCCAGCTCTAATGTCTGTGAAATCTATGACATCTATGAAACTGGATCTGACTCCTCTGAGACAGGAACCAGGGTTTGTTTACCCAACTGTTTACTGGTTATTGCCTCACCCTCAAACACAGCCTCACATAGTCACTAGCCTCAGAGCACAGCCTCCGAGCCTCCATGCTACTAACATGCCAGTCAATGCTGCACAGAACCATGTGAAACCCCTGCCCCCCCCCACACCAATACCTGTAGGGAAGGGCTATCCTCTGCCCTGGGGAATCCCTGCAGTGCCCAGATGGACCCTGAGACTCCCTGAATCCTGCACAAACCTCCCCCTACCATGCCTCCAAGAAGCAAGAGCCTGTGTCCTGAGCCAGCTTCCCTACCCCCGGGGAGTTACATTGTCCAGGTTGCTCAGCTCTCTCTCTCTCATGTGCGTGCACACACACTCACCACTTCCTCCCAAGCACTATGGTTAGCACACAGGAAACACACAACAAACCCAAGGAAGAGGGTCTGACAGTTCCTATCCCCTGCAGAGAAAGCACCAGGGCAGCCAGAAAGCCAGGGCTCAGTGCTCCTTTCTTAGGAGGCTCGGGCTGCCATCTTCCACTCATCTCCCTCTGTGTGAGCACAGCAATCCCACCCCATGCCTGCATTAGCACCACAGATCTGGCAACTGTCCAGACTGTAATATGCCTTCCCAGATATGGATGATTAAATCTAATGGGGTGGACTGGGGGGGGAGGGAGAGAAAACTTGTACGTACCCAAGAGTTGCAGCTCCTTCCCTTCTGGAGACACAACTCAGGCAGTGAGGAGCAGCAGGAGCACAGGCTATCCAGCACTCACTGCTTCATGTAACCTACCATTTGAGCCACGTGCAGGCCCTTAAGCAACCAGAGCTGTCTGCTAAGCACACTGAGTGTGGGGTGGGGGGTGGGCTGGAGCTCTGCTAACCCCTTTGCTCCTCACTTCCTAAACTCAATCCAGATTTGCTTTGAGGAAAGCTGCATGAAATTGATTCCCTCCTCCCCACCCTCACCCAGGCCCTTCTTAAAGACATAGCCTCTGCATTTCCCTTAACAAGGCAAGCCCCAGAAAAGCCACCAGAGGCAGTGCTAAGGGACTGCTGTGCTAAGACTGTCCCCTCCACACACCATGGCAACAGGCCTGGGCTTCTCCCATGCTTTCTGAATGAGTACATACAGGCAGCCCTGGGAAAGGCACATCCAGAGCCCGACAGGCAGTTTTCCGAGACAACTAGATTTGGGGCTGGCTCCAGCTGGCAGGGCTGCAAGCAGAATTTGCCCGTTTCCTCTTGCAGGGCCCTGTGGCACCCCCTAAGGAAAGCACCCCAGACAGCCACAGTCCAAATCTGTAAATATACTGCATTTGTGCCCAGTACTCCTGTGCCCCAGCAAGGAGGGATGCACAGACCTTAGAACTAGGGTTTATTTGGTCTGAAGGAAAAGACAGTCAAGGCAATCCCCAGGTAAAAGCCCCTGTGGCTAAGGTACACAGAATGAGGTGAGGAAGGACTTCCTTGGACACAGCTCTGTACACCATTTCTGCAAGCCCACCAGCAAACCTGGGCTCAGCCAGCCTCAGCCCTGCTTTTGCCCTTTGTGAGGGTGTCACACCTATGCCGTAAGCTGGCTCAGTCCAAGGGAAATCTGTTTTCAAGGCATAAATAACCATCACAGTGTCTGCCTGTGTGACTGACCTCCTCTTTCTGCACCAGCTGAGCTTGTGGCCTCCACTTGCCCAGTGCTCCAGAGAAGAGGACTGGAGGTGATGAAAGGAGCTTCCAGGAGGACGGGGGCAAGGTTCACCAACCCTGGAGAGCAGGGGAAGAAGCAGTATAGCACAGGTAGGGCCTCCCTTCCCTGTGAAGCCTGCCTGGGCTTCTCCATATGTGCTCAGCAGCCAAAGCTTGTGTCATGCCAGCTTTGCTATTACCAGTACCCAAGCTGCTAGTAAGATGCTAGCTCAGGTATGTATACATGAGCTGCAGCAATTACAATCAATTACAGAAACTCTAGGCATGGCTGGGTGCAGGGGCATATATAGCCCAGCTGGACAGCTGAGGGCTATTGGCAAAAGTGGTAAATGATTTAACATTATATCCCTTCCTATAGGCTTGAATTGCTGGTGAGCAGAGGACAGATGGGTAGGGTTGCTTGCAGATGGGCACTGGCTGTGAGAATACTGGCCAGTCCAAGGCAATGTGAACAGAAGGGCACAAGGAGTCTGGCTGTGCCATTCCAGCCTGAGTAGTGCCTTCCTGAATACATGCCCTAGGCAAAGCTGGGCTCCCCTCCCCCATCTCTTTTAATAAACTTGGATCAGGCAGCAGGATCCAAGTATTTGCTTGGGCCTCTGTCTGGTGCTTGTTACTACAACCAGTGGGGGGAGCATCTTGGTGAAAGCTGTCTGCTCTTCAGCTCTGCCCTGCACGGTGGAGAGAGAACTAACAGGCCACGAGCCCCACACCAGGTAATGTAAATGGGACCAGAGAGGAGATTTGCACACCAGGAAGAAACTCTCCCAGCTAGCACCTCCAGCTATCTCACACTGCCTAGCTCACAGAGCATCCCCTTTCTCCGGCCAGGCCTACTTCTCTCACCCCCACATTCTGCCTGGAGATGATGCTAAAGGTCAGGGTAGCAGAAGCCAGCAAATCTTAGCCCTCTATACAGTTCCCAACACCTGCTTCTCCCAATACTGAGAGCAAGTGCCTGCCCTTGGTGGGCACATGTTGCTTGGTCAGAGTCAGTTGCAGCCCAGAGCAAGGGAAAGTGGCTGACAGGATCCAGACCTGCCTGCAACTGGCACGGGGAGGGGAAATCCTTTGCTTCTCTTTATCAGCCAGTTCACTGCTGGTGATAGTGGCCGGCCCAAGAGCTATCCCTGCATCAGCCTGTAGTGAAGGGGAAATCCCATCATAGCAGAGCCTCCCACTCACCTGGAGGCTGCATGTGCCAACCAGTTTACACAGCTGAAAGCAGTAACACAGGGTGTAGGCTGGGGAGGAGAATCAAACCTGGGTTATCAGAGTGAACCTCAGCTAGTACCGTGGTAACTGAAAGCCTTTATCTCATAGTTGTAAGCCCAAGGGATGCATGTTTATTCATTGTCTCACTCTATTCCTTGTCTTATCACCAATGTAACCACAGGCCCATTCACATGTGGCTTGTAACTGGGTTGTGATCATGAATACATCTGAAACATGATCTGTACATGCACAGGCGTAAGCACACAGTCATGTACACTGTGCACATAACTTCAGCAGGCCATTAGGCCCTGTATCCATAGTTAGACACTTAAAGAAGTGACGTGATTTCCAAAGATGCTGAGCCCCTCACCTCCCAGAGGAAACACAAGCCTAGAATCTAAATCAGGCATCCAAATTTCACTTTTGTTTCTACCAGCAATTCTGCTACAGTGGTTATTCTGAGAAGACCCCAGCCAGCTCTGCACCCAGCAACACTTGTGACAGCACAACTGTGCTGTGGGAAGGTTAATGTAACAGGAAGCCATCCCCTGGCTCCTGTTATAAATGGGACCCTGAGTGCAACTGGGGTCACTGCTTGACTTACCTGGAAGTCGTGCAAGGATTCCACTGTTGCCAGTGAGTCTGTCCAGGAATAACCCTGGAAGTGCCAGCAAGTCCCAGCTGCTGGCAGTTATGTATCTGGGGAACCAGGTGTGATTGGCCCCTGAGAGGCCCAGCAGGCCCCCCCAAAAAGACAGGCACTTTACGCCTGGAGAAGGGAATGCATGGTCTCCTGGAGGAGAGTAGTGGAGTTCTGCGTGGAGGCACAGAGGAAGAGTCTGGAAGTGCAACAAAACTGGGTCCTGGAAGACTTGCAGTTTTGATAAGGTTAACAATGTTGAATATGAAACCAATGAGGCCTGAGTAAAGAAGTAATTGATTGGTGGGAAAATCCATCCATTAACAGTATGTAAGGACCCAGTGACTGGTGCTGGACTCACAAAGCATGAGCATCAATAAAAGGGGCTTAATTAAGGATTACCTGAGCCGCAATGAACTCCCGACTTGGAAGGGTGTAGGAAATGTTGGCGACAGGGTGAGCTACCAGTCAAGAGACTCGGCTACACTGAAAAGACCATAGTATTATCCTGGCAGGTGTGGTGAGGACAGTGTAGAGGAGGTGGAGCCCTGTGAAGACGACACACTCCCTGTTGAGAGAGCTCCATCTCCCTTTTTTTTCAGCACTCAGATTCCCCTCTATTTGTTTTACATCAAAGCATGGCAGGTGAGCACAAAGGAAGTGGGCAACAGCTCTCAGGAACAGCTATGGGATACATTACACTCACAGTTAGCTTACCTGTAGCTACCAGCACAGCGCTCAGTACCCATGGATGGCTCCCTGCCCAATGCAAATCAGCCTTAAACACAGCTTTCTGCTCCACACTGCTTAGGAAGGCTCTAACTTAGAAAAGCAGATCAGTGGAGAAGAGACCAAATTGCCTCAGAACAACCATTCCTGAGGCCGAGTGGAGACATAGACCACTGAGTTTCCCTAACAGCCTCCTAACAAACTCTGGCACATGGTGGCCCCCCACTGAATTCAAACAGCACCAGGCATCAGGCTTGAACAGGCTTGCCTTGCTGGCACAGATGAGGCCTTGGAAGACGGCTGCACAGTGGGTGATTCTGTTTCAGGGTGTACTCCCTTGCTGGCAGTGTCTCCAGGAACACAAAGGACTACAAGGCTCCTACAGAATGTCCTGCCTTCTCACTCCAAAAGGCCCCTCTGAGTCTGGGCTGGAAGGATGTGCTTTGCCTGGTCTGGGGATAGAGGTCACCAGCCATGAGGCACTTTTCATTACCACTGAACACACTTCAGAAGGAATGCTCCCCATTCCAACATGTTCAAGACTTTCAGAACAGCCCCAGCAGCTGTGCTGGGATCCAAGGGCCCCATGTAAACAGGAAACAAGCAATTTCCAGGCACAGCACTGTTGTATTTGCTTCCCAACCCATCAAAACAGTAATGAACTGGGTAACACAGAGCTACAGATTCCACTGCCATGAGTGTTCACACAGTCAGAATGGCTCCAGGCTGGCCCTGTCAGGGGAGATCTCAGTTTCATGTGGCACACAGCTATTGCCAGGGCAGGGGAGAAGGGAAGCTGGCACTTGAGTAGTCAGACCACAGCCTGCTCCTCATCTCTCTCCCTTTAAAATAAATGATCAAGACTGCTCTTTCAGGTGGGCACCTGTTATCATCCCTTATTTCCACGAAGTAAAACATACATCTCTTCTCATCAGGAGATAAGACACTCACTTCACACAGATACTGATAACCAGGCCGTGCCTGCTCTGCAGAATAGCTCAAAGGTTATTCTCTGGCTGCCACATGAAAACCACCTTCAGTTGCACAGAATGGAACATACCACATCCACCTCTGCTCCTAAATACTGGGCTGTCAAACTCACTTGTTCCTCTTGGAGTAGATTCAGACCATGAGCTCCTTGTAAACTGGATCCAGTCCCACTTCCAGTGGTTGGGAAGCTGCAGGGATTAATGCTATCATCACTCACCCTGCCACCACCAAAACATGGCCCCAACAGAGATCTGTACCCTGGACTTCGGCAGAAGATCCCACCATGCTTACTTTTCCCCTAAATGCCCAGCCCCTCCAGGACCTCGCAGGCTGGATATTTGATGCCCCTCTTTAATACATATGCACAATCTGTGGAAACTACAGACCCCAGCATGCAATGCACACATTCACAGCTGGTGGTGTCCTGTCATGAGATGAAGCACTGCTGGGCCTTGCAGTGAGGAAGGCTGCTCTTCAGTGTTAGCCTTGGGGGCAGCTCACAGGCCACAGCTAGGATGTCCACAGCTAGGATGTCCCTGCTGCAAGAGCTGGCAGCACTGGCTGAAGTGGGCTGTGAGTCTCCTGCAGTTGCACTAGCTGAGTTGAATTTAGGGGGCCTGCGGCTGATGCCTGCAGTCCTATGTTTATCGTGTGGTGAGAAGAAAGGTAGCACAAGGACCTGGGTAGCCAGGTTCAGACAGCAGCTCACCCCTGTTAGCTGTTTGCTTTAGCCAGCAACATAGAATTTCTTAGTGTAGGCAGGGGCTTTCCGAGATGCCCCTATTTTCACTGTGCAGCCCTGTTTGTCAATCTGTGACTAACTGCCTGTCCCCTTTCCTCTAGAAAGACCACTCAGGAAAGGCCAGTGACAGCAGTGCTTGCAAGTTATTTCCCAAACACATGAATTTGGCTCTGACACAAAAGCAGTCTTTCAGTGAGAAAGAAGAGAGGGAACAGATGGGGAGATTCTAAATAAATGTTTTGTCTTTTCAGTTATTTTTAATGCATGTATTAAACTTCCCTGACCTCTGTGAGGGAAGAGCCTCCTCTCCAGTCTGCAATGGGTTTCCTCATGACAGCTCCAGCCCAAAGGATGTTTTACCCCAACCCTCAAATACGACTGGCTGACAAACTCCCAGCATTGGGGGGGGGGGGTGGGCAGGAGGAACCCCTTTTTTTTTGAATTTTTAAAGTGGGCCAAAAAATGCCCA
>NW_017729029.1:6245066-6256301 GCF_001723915.1 Gavialis gangeticus
GGGGGGGGGGGGTTGGCAGAGAGAACACCTTTGTATTTGTAATTTATAAGTGAGCCTGAAAAGTCCCAATGGGACTAAAAAAAGTCCCAGATGTACACATGCTAAACTGGGCCGTGGACATTTTTGAATTACAATATGCTGGTGGTTTCATCAACAGCCTCCAGATCCTGCCTGCCTTGCACCTAAGCTGCATTTTACTCCTTACCCATCACTTTGCAGTGGTTTCTTTTTAATTCAGTCATTGCTTGACTTATCCTTTTAATCCAGTCTAAACTGTCCACATCAAATACAAATTCTGTTGGATCACCTTGGGCAGATCTCACTAGACATTTCCACTGCTAGCTACAGAAAACCATAATACAATTAAGACAGGACATGTTTATGAATTAGATAGAAGAGCCCAATGAAAATGCAATGGAAGGTAGACCTGACTGGAAGTCAGTGGGATGTTGGTGCCAGATGTGGTTAGTAATGTTATTTTTAGAAGTACAAGGGTAGGTTGTACATAAAAAGGGCAGCAGAAACTGCACCCTCCTTACATGGACAACTGTCTTAATGTCTGAGCAGCAGAAACATTTTGCAAAGAGGCTTTGCACTCACATTGTTTGCACAAGATCTTGAGCCTTTTACTCTAAACATTTTGCTCCCCAGATATGATCCTATGTTCTGCAAACTGAGATACGCTCTGCCTATGGCATACAGAGAGCACAATGCCTTGCTTCCTCCACTCAAAGTGGTAGGAGCAGAGTTGGTCCAGATCTATGGGCCCAGGGGATCTATGGGCACATCTACACTGTGGCAGCAGCACACCCTGCCAAAGCCAGCCCTGAGTGCATCCCACCTCCTCCTAGCTGCTCTGAACCAGAAGTAGGCAAATGAAGGTGCTCAGGGGGCATCCCCAGCAGCTACTCTCAACCATGCCTGCCAGGTACTGGGGGCTCAAGATCAGGCACAGAGGGATGCCTTGGCCACCAGTGCATCTCTGGGTTCAGAGGCTGTATGAAGATGCAACTGGGCAGAGGGTGACCCTCTGATGCCTCCCCGCCACTACTTGTTTGACTAGAATGTCCCTGCCCCACCCCACTAGCCAGGAAAAACCCATTAGAAGTAGTCTGTCTCTCCTTCCAATAAAGTTGGGAAAACCTGGTTCAGCAGAGGGGTTTACAGCATGTGGCTGACTGCTGAGGCCTCAAAGGTTCTGTCTTATCCAGGGACGAATGGCTACGTTTTGCTTGCAGGGGGATGTTCACAGGCACAGAGCCCTCGGTGCTTTTGCAAGGTCACTAGTACAGCAACTTGGCCTGGCAGAACTGACAGGGGCCTCCTGCACCAGCTATAGTGTTCCCCTGGCTCCTCTAGCCCACTGCACTCTCTTCTCCAAAACTTTACAGCGTAACCACATCATATCACAAGGCTGAGCCATTTACATCACGTACTGCCAGATGTACTCACAAGTTTGGCTGGCCTCCCAATGCACACAGAGCTATAGCTGGTCCCATATAAACAGCCCCTCACAGGTGGACACATTGGCCTATCCACAGCCTCTTTGACAGGAGGGCCCGCACAGAGATCCTGGCAGACTGTTTTCTACCAGAAAGAGGAAATGCTGTTCAAACTAAGCCAAGTGAATGGAAAGGCCAGGGGGCTCCAGCCTCTCCTTCCACAGAAGAATACAGAAGAATCCAGCTGGGCTTAGTACTAGGCCTAGGTAGGATGTTCAGGGCTCTCCAGATGGCTGCAGTCCTGTGCTCCATACACTTGCCCTGGTGGTCCCAGAAAACCAGCCTTCCAAGGGAAGATTATGTTCCCAGGGGCCGACTCTTATGCCCCCTAATATGGTGACTGGACTAGAGCCTTGACAAAGAAGGGAGATCCTGGTGCTGAGTATGGGACATGTCAGTGGAAGAGTAAGAGGAACCCAGGGTGCAGAACAAGAAAAGGAAACCAACATGATGGTGGCATATGGGGAAGCAGGGCATCATGGGAGAGGCCCAGAGGGCCATGGTCATTGAGATCCCTCATCCTCTGCCTTCATGAGTCACAGCTGTTTCACGCTGTCAGCATGACCCACAAACTTGAAGGCATCAGTTCTCCCACACAGACAGGCAGCCTTGGACCCAGAGAAGAGTAGAAGCTCACTTTGAGCTTATGCTGCTTCCCCCTGCATCTAGCCTCCACCAACTTCAGTCAACCTGGTTTCAAAGTAGTTTCCTCAGAGCACACCCCCAGGCTGTTCAGCAGCCCCTGCCGTGGCCTTTCACGTGAGCCCCTGCGTTCCCCACACAGTCTCCAGGCAAAGGCTGCTCACTTGCTCTGAGCATTCAAGGCTCTCTCAGAGAGCAGTGCCCACACCTCCCTTGCCAACCTCAGGCTAGCCCCCCCACACTGTGGAGGTAGACTGGGGGGGATTGAACCACTTGCCCTGTTCTACCAGACCCCAATACCAGCCTTCAAAGCCTAAATCCAAGGTCAGACCAGTCACAGCACTTTCCCCAAGACCTGGGCGGTGGCTCCAGCATCCTGGCCAAGCTCAAGACTCAGTGTTGTGCCCCTGCACTCTCAGGCCAGAGCCATTGCAGACTGCTGCCATGTATTTTTAAACAGAAGTGGCCAGCCCAGAGGTAGGTGCACTTCAGTGGTACAGTGAGCTCTAAACCTCTCAGGAACCCTCATGGTAGAAGTCGTTATTAGAGAAAGATGGAGATACAAAGCTCAGACCTGCAGGCAGTACCCAGTCTGCCCCTGGTCAGGAACCCTCGTTGCCCAATGATGCCTGAAGTCCCCAACTGCTGGAACCCCATGGAGTGCCCAGAGTGGTCTCAGATATTATGTGTCTGCCTCCTCTGCCTAGCAACAGTACAAGTGCATTTCCTGACAGTAAAAACACCTTGTGGTTCCCGTGTAAAAGGCACTTCCTGCTCACTGTTACCAACTTTCACCCTGAGTGCCTGGGACTT
Source organism: Gavialis gangeticus (assembly GCF_001723915.1). Classification (NCBI taxonomy): domain Eukaryota; kingdom Metazoa; phylum Chordata; order Crocodylia; family Gavialidae; genus Gavialis; species Gavialis gangeticus. Next base: position 6,248,024 of record NW_017729029.1, read on the forward strand.
TGTAGGTCCTCTCCCCTCATGCCTGGCCAGGGAAAGCTGGGTATGCATGGGGGAAGCCAAGCGACAGCTTCTTAAAGCAGCACTGGTATCAACCATCCACAGCATCTGCCTGTGCCAGCCCTAGTCTACACTACAACATTTTGCTGGCAGAAATCCAGCTCACACTTCAAGCTCCCCAGGACAATGGAGCCCACCTTTCTGCCAGCACTTGCTGCACCTCTGCCCACTGGAGTAAGGCTTCGGTTGCTGCCCAGTAGTTCAAATCCAAGGACTGTGGCAATCTGCCCGAGTCAGGACTGAGCTGGTCATTCACCACCTAGAAAAAGCAATTGATGGGGGCCTCCACCATCCTTGGAGGTTACTGGACATAGTAGGGCCATGTAGGGAAGGGGACATGCTGCCCCACATATGTCCTAATGGATAATCCCCATAAATCTCCCCCTGTCACCAAATGTTCATGAGGCTGGGCCAGGCCTTGGCAAAAGGCTCCTCTTGAAAGCAGAAGAGACCGTCAGGCACTGGTCTGGGCAGGGGAAGGTGGGAGGAGGGGGAGCACTAGGGGAGAATTCAGGGCCCCAGGCAGGAGTGCAGCTGCTTGTGTACCCAAGAGTCCTGTGGCAGAGAAAGGACCTTCCAGTGTGCCTCTCCAACCTCCCTGCTCACACTGGGCTGGAGAGGCAGTGAGGGCAGCTCATCCCTCAGGGATGTCGCCTGTGTTCACATATAGCCTGGGAGCATCCTGTTCCAGGAAAGGGCCCCTATGGAGCAGAGAGCAGGGTTTGCCAGCCCCTAAGGGGCTCTGCCTCCCGATAACATCAGTCCTGGCTTCCAGCACCAGAATGTGTCAGCCAAGTGCCCCCTTGTGGTCTTCCTTAGCCATGGGAGAGCTCAGCAGCAGCCGGTCAGGCCCAGATCCTGTGCTGAGACACCAGCTGAGGAGGCAGCTAAGCTAGGTGCATGAGGAGGTGGAGATCTGGGTATTTGCATTCCCACCCCAGCTGCAGCCTAAGCTTACTGTCTGTTTAGAACAGGGGCGGGCAATTATTTTGGGTGGAGGGCCGCTACTGAGTTTTAGCAAGCTGTAGAGGGCCATAGCCCCATCCCCAGATTGCCATCTTTGGACAGGAAGTCCCACCCCTAACCTTTGCCACAGGACATCCCTCCCCTTGCCCCTGGAAGTACGCCTTTGGGGAAGAGGGTTTGCCATTTTAGGGGGAAAAAACAAATTATATACTAAAAATCAAACACCCATACTAATATATGTTAATTACAAAAATATTTTTGTCCTGATTTGTGTGTGTTTGTGCTGTATATGTAGAAGTGATTGCATAGCTCAAAATGCAGTATTACTCTTGTATATTGTGTGGGGTGTGCAGGGGTGTCAGGGGTATGGGTAGCTGTGGGGTTTGTGGCGAGATGTGGGTGTTTTTGTGGAATGTGCATGTGGGTATGGTATTGTGGGTATGGATGTGGGTATAGGAGCCACATGGTGCAAAGTGGCCGATAGGTATGCAGGAAAATGGGGAAGCGGGGGTAGGAGTGGAAGTGAGTGGGTGTGTGGGAGAACGGGGCCTGCATTGGTATCCTGGGGCCAGTGCCAGTGGGACCCGGAGCAGGGCACAGGAGTGCGAGGCGTGGGTTGGCAGGGCTCTGGAGCCAGGCTGGGCTGAGCCAGCAGGGAGAGAGGGGAGCTGTCCTGGCTCCATAGAGCCCCTGCCACCCTGCTCTGGGCCTCGCTGATGCTGGCCCCGGGACACCGGCACAGGCCCTGTGCTCCCATCCTGCTGTCACTGGCTTCCATGTGCCCACTCGGTCCCAGTCCCCACTCCCCAGCCCCACTGTACAGGTGGGGATGAGTGCACGCAGCCCTGACCCCACATGCCCTGCGCTCGCCTGTCTAGGCTGAGCAGGATCGGCGCAGGACAAACTGCTAGTGAGCTTGGGAGAAAAGCACCCCCCCTTGTGGGGATTACCACCTTATCACAGCTAGATGGGAAATTGGGTTCTAGCTAAGCCAAGGGCTTGATCCCAAGCCCAGTACAGAGATGAGAAGACCCTACTGATTTCTGTGGGTTGCAGACAAACCCCCAGCACTCTGGCATAGGTGTCTTTTGCCTGCCAGCTGTCTGGGGATGCTGTAAAGCCTTTCATTTAAAAGATGCTAAATAAACCCTGCCATGAGCAGGGAAGAAACCAGGCCTGTTTTCATTGCATTGAGTGCCTATGGGCCTCTGTGCAAGCCCCTCCCTGCACTTATAAATAGTAGTTCAAGCAACAGGCCAGCATGTACCAGTCATCTATGCACAGGGAGAGCCCCAGGCTGTGCAAACTGACAACAGGGGCAGCTTTATTGTTCCAGGCACAGTATGCCACCTACCCCCCACCCTTCCACTGGGGAATGGTGCTGCCAACTCCCTTCTGACATCCCAGGCAGGGTGGACACAGAGATTGGCATCTCTATACCCCACCTCCCAGAAATTAGGCAGCTCCTAGTACCCTGAAGCACATCCATGCTGATGTGGAGTTCCCTGGCCAGCCCAGACTGGCAGCACTGATTCCTGAGGCCCAGAGGTGGCACCTCATGCCTCCAGGCCTCTGGGCTCAGAGGCTGCCTGGGCTTAGGCTGCCTGTTGGAGCAGGCACTGTCCAGGCATGAGTGTGCATCTAATACCCTGCAGCCAGCGTGCTTCCCTGCCCGTTCAGCTCTACTAGCATCACCCACCACCTCCAACATGTAGGACCCACAGACTCCAGGAGCAGAGCTGTGCTGGGCACACAAGGGCTCGTGTCCAGTGCTGCACTTCCCAGCCTCCCCTGAAGGTGGCAGTAGCTGACCATGATGTTGAGGGCAGAGCGGGGGAGTGCTGACCTGGCCTCAGCCCTAAGTCATGACTGTTTACATGGCCTGGTGCAGTGGGGTAGGGGAACTTCTTCACAGTAAGAGTTGCCAGAATCTAAAATGGGCTTCTAGGGGAGGTGGTGCTATATGAGGGTCTTCAAAAGGAGGCTGGACAAGCACTGATCTGGGGTCATCTGACCCCAGCGCTCTTTCCTGCCCAGGACAGGGGGTCAGACTCAATGACCTACTGAGGTCCCTTCCGACCCTAACATCTATGAATCCATGGTGGAGCAGGGAGATGCCAATTGATCCTATCTGGCTTCGTCCGTCCTGCACCTATTGCCAGGGGCACCTGAGGGAGTAAGAAGGTGGGGTCTTCATGGAGATCGGCCCAAGACCCTTGCAAGCAGAGCATGCTTGGCTGGGTAGATAGAATGAGGCTATGCCCACCCACATCACCATCCCATCCACCCAGATGAGTGTGCCCTGTCTACGGGGATGCTGGGTCAGTCTCCATGGACACCCCGCCTACCCTCCCACTCGTTCCGTTGGTGCCCCCACTGGTGGGTGTTGGGTGGATAGGCTGGGATGCTTGGGTAGTAGGCCTGGGCCCGGTGCCTGTGGCAGAGACACTGGCTGTGACAGCCAGAGTGTGAGGGCAAGAGTGATCTGCTACCATGGGAGCTACCTGGAAGCTGAGTCTGGCCAGTGTGCCTCTGACTGTACACCAGGCACCTGGTCTTGTCAACTACAGCTCCTGGTGTGCCTGAGAACTGCATGCAGGGATAGGTGGGGCAACAGGACCAGCCACATGTGCCATAGCCTGAGCTGCACCACATGCCTGGGCCGGGCAGGGCGGAGGGACCTGCCGTAGGCCAAACTCTAGGTGGGCTGGATCTGGCCTGTAGGCCATATTTTGTCCACCACTGGGCTAGAGGCTTCTGGCATAATTGATGCATTGTGCAGGCAGCTCACCTGGCCATACCTGCTTGATTCCCCCTCCCTCTGGATGGTGGTTCTGGGGGAGCACAGCCTTGCTTTCACTAGGTGCATGCACAAATCTAAGTGCAATAACTCCCATACCTAGCCATGTCCTCTCAGCATTCACACAGCTTGTGGCTCTGGCTGCCAGCTGCCATGACCTGCTGCTGGTCTTTGGCTTGTTTTCCCACCCAAAGCCTTGCTTAGGTTGCCATAGCAGCCCTCAAAAACACCACACATACATGAGAAGGAATCCTGTTTCCTTTGGGGTCTTATTTTCCCTTCAGCACAGATTTCCTGTGCTGCACCTGGCCTGACCTGGGGTCCAGCTTCCCAAGCCATTGCAGCAGCAAGAAAGGCAGGCACAGAAAGCACTGCCTAGGGTAGAGTGCAAAGGCTGCCAATGGCTGAGGCACCTGGTGCCAGAGTCAGAGCACCATGGGGAAAGCGAGTTACGCAGCCTCTCCCACAACATCAGCTGATGGGGCAATCTGTAGGTTCCTGTGTCCTTTCCCATCTGGGTCAGCAAGTCGCCCTCATCCCTCAAGTTCATTAGCAGAGTTCATCTCTGCCTTAGCTTGCATTACCCTCTACAGCTTTTCTTCCAATGCACTCCAGAAAGGGATCTAATGCCTTCCTGCTCCTGGCCAGTCAAGCCCAAACAGTTTGATGGATCAGCCCCCCACCTGAGTTCCTGCCTCCAGAGGGAGCGCAGGGGCTTGAGTGGGGCCTGGAAGCCCAGGTCACATCAGCTGCTCTACTCTCCATGTCCCCAAGTCCACCATGCCTAGGCACATAACTGAATTTTCCCTGCTGACATGGCCCTGGGGACTGCTTTTGCAACAGGCTGGGGAGCAGGGAGCTGGCTCCAGACAAGAGGCTTCTAATGGAAGGGACACTCAGGCCCACAGAAGGCCTGCCCAGCTCTCACTGCCATCTCCTCTATCTTTGCCTGCAGAGATGCTGTCCTGAGCACAGGCTTGGCTCTCAGCATAGCAGGACAGCACATGGTCTGAGTGTGGACAACCAACAGACTGTATGTTCTGATCCATCCTGGGGGAGTGCGCCCATCAGCAAGGCACTCCATATGAGCACAAATCTTACCCTGTGTCTTTCCTGCATGTCATAGTATCATAGTGCTTAAGGTTGGAAGGGACCTAAACAGGTCATCAGGTCCGACCTCCTGCCCCAGGCAGGAATGGGTGCTGGGATCATATCACCCCAGCCAAATATCTGTCCAGCCTCCTCTTGAAGACTCCCAAGGTAGGAGAGAGCACCAACTCCCTTGGGAGCCCATTTCAGAGCCTGGCAGCCCTAACTTTAAAGTAATGTCTCCTGATGTCTAACCTGAACCTTCTCTCTGACAATTTGTGGCTGTTATTCCTAGTAACCCCAAGTGGTGCCCAGGGGAACAGCGCTTCCCCCAATTCCTGCTGGATGCCCCTGGTGAGTTTGTAAATGGCCACCAGATCTTCTCTCAGCCTTTTCTTGTGGAGGCTGAATAGGTTCAGGTTCTTTGTAGGGCCTGCCCCACTGCCCCTTGACCATGCGAGTGGCTCTCCTCTGGACCCTCTCAACTGTAGCCACATCCCTCTTGAAGTGTGGCGTCCAGAACTGGACGCAGTACTCAAACTGCGGCCTGACCAATGCCACAGAGAGGGGAAGGATCACCACCCTGGACCTGCCTGTGATGCATCTGTGGATATATGACAAGGTGCGGTTAGCCTTACTTCCTTGCATTTGCGGCTTATGTTCATACTGGAGTCAATAATGACTCCTAGATCCCTTTCTGCCACCGTGTTGACAAGAAGGGCGTTCCCCAGCCTATAGGTGTGTTGCTGGTTCCTTCTCCCTAGATGCAGCACCTTGCACTTGTCTTCATTGAATTCCATCCTATTCTCATCTGCTCACCTCTTTAATTTGTCTAGATCTAGCTGGATTTTGTCCCTCCCCTCCAGCATGCCCACCTCGCCCCCCAACTTGGTGTCATCAGCAAATTTGGACAGCGTGCTTTCCACACCCACATCCAGATCGCTGATAAAGATGTTGAACAGTACAGAGCCCAGAACTGAGCCCTGGGGACTCTATTGCCCACATCCTTCCAGGTCAAAAACGACCCATCCACCACCACTTTCTGGGTGCAACCATCTAGCCAGTTTGCCACCCATATGACTGTATAGGCATCAGTGCCGCAGTCACCTAGTTTTTTTAAGAGAATGTGGTGGGAAACCATGTCAAAAGCCTTCTTAAAGTCCAGGAAGACAACATCCACCCCGACACCCTCATTTAGGGACTTTGTGACCTGATCATAAAAGGAAACCAGGTTAGTCAGGCAGGACCTGCCCTCAATGAACCCATGTTGGTTGCCCCTGAGCATTACCTCCCCTGCTGGGCCCCTGCAGATGTGCTCCTTGATAATTTTCTCAAAGGTCTTCCCAAGAACCGAGGTAAGACTGACTGGCCTATAATTGCCAGGGCCCTCCTTTCTCCCCTTCTTGTAAATTGGCCCTTTTCCAATCCTCTGGTACCTGACCAGTGCCCCACGAGCACTCAGAGCCACGCCAGGGGCCCCGCTATGACCCCTGCCAATTCCCTCAGTACTCTCGGGTGAAGAACATCTGGACCTGCTGATTTAAACACATCCAGACCCTCCAAAAGTTCCCTAACTAGGTCATCCCTGACCCTAGGCATGGCGGTGCCTCCGCTGGGTCCATCCACAGTTCTAGTAGGGGAGCTGTCCTGGTCCCTGTTCAGGAATATGGAGGCAAAGAAGTTGTTAAAGAGGTCAGCTTTTTCGTTTGCCGCAATCACCATAATTTGCGAAGCCCATCCTGTAGGGGCCCCACGTTAGCTGGTGCCTTCTTCTTACTTCCTATGTATTTGAAAAAGGACTTTTTATTATCCTTAATTCTGGTTGCTAGCCCTAGCTCCATCTTTGCCTTGGCCTTCCTAACAGCCTCCCTCCAGTCCTGAGCAACGGAGGCGTAATCCTCCTTGGTGACAGCCCCTTGCTTCCACTGTTTGTACACCTCCTTTTTTGCCCTTAGGCATCCCTGGATGCCTTTGGTAAGCCATGGGGGCTTCTTAGCACTCCTGCCTCCCTTGATGCGCGATGGGAGTGACTCCCTTTGAGCTCAGAGGATCGTCTCCTTGAGGAACAACCACCTGTCTTGGACTCCCATCTCATTGAACCTCCGAGACCCCAATGCCTCTCTTACTAACCTTCTTAGCTTACAGAAGTTGGCCCTCCTGACTGCAGCACAACTGCAATCAAGCCCCTCCTGGTCTGGGAGCATAAGGAGCTGTGCCACCCCATCATCCCTGGCACTGGGAGCCTGCTGTGGAGAGCCAGGCAGGGGCAGGCTCATTCCTTCAGCCAGACCCTGCTTGGGCCTCAACATGGATCTTGACAGCCTGGCAAGGCAGAAGCTTTTCTTAGGAATGGTTATGGGTTATTATGGCCCTGGAATACCCCTTGATCTTAAAGATGCTGGTTTTCTTCTCCTGCAAAGTGTACAGGGTCAGCTGAAGGGCAGAGGGAGCGTTGTGATCATGGCAGGACCAATGACAGATCCCTGGATGGGACTTCTTTGAGTATGAAAAATCTGCCTACCTCCAGCCTTAGCACGAGAGCTCCTCCTTAACTTGTGTGGGAGCAAGGCACATCTGGGAAACAGCTGTGGGCCTAATCCAGTTGCGCAGCATAAATATTCAGTAGGATTGAAGGGCTGACTTTACACACTGGGAGCTGTTATTTCCCCTGCTCTTCTTCCCTCTCCCTTCTGCCCCAGTGCATGTAGCCACAGACATTTCCCTGTATCCCTACAGTGTGCCGTGGTAGCCCTCACTTCACAGTGTCCTGTCCCCCTCCACGTGAGACAAGATAATTTGTTGCACGTGGCCCTGAATGACATGAAATGTGAAAGCAATCAGGACTCGTAGTAGAGATGATATCTTTTATTAGACCAACAAGACTTTTGCAAAAAAATTTCTTTAATTCTTTTGTAAAAATCTTATTGGTCTAATAAATGATATCATCTCTACTATAAGTCCGGACTGCCTTTTTTTCTAGACCAATATGGCTACAATCTGGACACATGAAATGTGAAAGGCTCTCAGACATGTTAAATGAATCTAGGCATCAGGGCTGCCTGACAGCACCCCATATTTTCCCGGGGATTAGGTGAGGGACCACAGACAGACAGACATGCTAGCCCATCTTCACTGCATTACCTCTCCCAATATTTCCATATATGTTGCTAATATTCACTCTCAATTATGTTCCACAAACAGGACAGCAATAACTAGATGCACCAAATTCCTCCCTGCCCTCCATGTCCCTCTGCCCAGCCAGGTGAACGTCACTCTTGGGGACTTATGTTTTATTCCTAGTGTGCGATCGTGGCACTGCTGTGCTCATTGGTCTGTGCGGGGCCATCTGCTCATGTGGTGCTATGT
>NW_017729029.1:6261301-6269066 GCF_001723915.1 Gavialis gangeticus
GCTGTCAACCAATGCCTTATAAGGACAGTAACCTTCAGGATCAAACAGTTGTATGTCACTAACATGGACTTCTATACAACAGATGGGGCCAATTGCATTAGGCATTTGCTCAGCAGCCAAATTCTTAAGATCCCTTGTGCCAGTGGGCACAATTCTATGAAGCTGTACTTACATCAGCAAGGAGCTTGGCTACAAAGTAGGAATGGGCTCTCTGTGATGATCTGTAATAAGCTGAGGATTTGTGCTCAGCCCTGGAATCCAGCTGCCAGACTTACAGCTGGGGAGTGCTATCACTTGGTCTAACCCTCACAGAAGGCAGAATCCAGTCTGTCATGAGAATTCAGGATTTGCCAGGCCAGACCAGCCACATGAATCATCAGTGCTTCTTCCTGGCACAGAGGCTGAATGAGAACAGAGTCCTGATTCCTGGACAAGGGAAAGGATGGCCACAATTTCCCCTGACCTCGGCAGTGATTCATTGCTTATCACAAGTATGTATAGGGCACCCTCCTTGTGACACTTGGCCATGGGTACGGATCCTTCCTGACCCCTGCTGCAAGCACCCTCGGGCCCTGCATTACATCTTGACTTGCTTTACTCTACATGCAGTGATTTATTTGCATAATCCTTCAAATCCAGCCATCAAATCTTCAACCTGGAAGAAATAGAACACCTCTGCCAGACGTAATGACTCAGTCACAACTTGCAGCAGTGATTTCCACACCTCAAGTGCACCCCAGGTAAAGGAACATTCCCTCGAATACATTCCAGGTGTGCCTGCTGTTCACTGAATCACATGCCCCTTGTTCTTATGGAGAAGCGATGACAGATGTAGGCAGTCCTCTGGTGTCTCTACACCAAGTCCTCCTGAAACACTCCTTCACTCCTTGCTCTTTTCCCTGCTTCTTCCTACTTGCATGTTTAATTCCAGGCCAGAGCTCATATCAGCATGATTGTTCTTCCTGGGACCTTCAGTCTCAGCAGGACTGCACAGTCCTTAAGACAGAGGTAGGCAAAATCCAGCCTGTGGGCTGGATTTGGCTGGCAGCCAGACTCCATTTCCCAGCATCCCTGCCTGCATGGCTGGGGCCAGTCTCCATGGAGACCCCAGCCACAGCTGCCTGTGATAGTGCAAGGCTGGGGTTGCAATGGAGACTGGCCCCAGGCAGGGCAGTGGAGCTCTGGAGCTACTGGGATCTTGCAACAAGGGCAGCCTTATCTGGGGCCAGGGCGAAGCCATGATCTGCAGCCTGCACACTCTGGGTAGAGTCTCGCAGGCAGCAGATTGCGGTTGTGCCTTGGCTTGGGACCACGCGGTCACCGCTGCAAGGAGCCAGGGCAGAGCCATGATCTGCTACCTGTACACCCCTGCCCTGACCACAATGGGCACAAAGCAAGCTCCAGATGCAAACAGCCCAAATCACAATGCAGGCAAGTCCCCCCTCCCTGAGATCCTCATGGCCATGGGGCAATGGATTATTGTGCAGGGGCTGGGTAAGAACTCACCTGGACCAGCACTCACCCATGTGTCCCAGTGACTTCTTCATCTTCACAGATGCACCTAAGTGACCCCATTACTTTCCTCTAGCACTTGCCTCAGGGGCCTCAGCTGACACCCCTGATATTAGCTTCTCTTCATAGATTTCATAGACATTAGGGCTGGAAGGGACCTCAGAAGATCATCAAGTCCAGCCCCCCGCCCAAAGGGCAGGAAGTCAGATGGGGTTATAGGACCCCAGCAAGATAAGCATCCAATCTACTCTTGAAGGTGTTCAATGTAGGTGCTTGAACCACCTCCGATGGCAGGCTGTTCCAGACCTTGGGGGCTTGGACAGTAAAGAAATTCTTCCTTATGTCCAGCCTGAAACGGTCTCACAGTAGTTAATAACCATTCGACCTCATCATCCCTTGAGGCTCTGGTGAACAAACGTTCCCCCAGAAACTGGTGGTTACCCCGATAAACTTATAGGTGGCTATCAGATCACCCCTGAGCCTGCGCTTTTCCAGGCTAAAGAGCCCCATGGCTCTCAGCCTGTCGTCGTAAGGTCTGTTTTCCTGACCTCTGATCATGCGCGTGGCTCTTCTCTGGACTCTCTCAAGCTTCTCCACATCCTTTTTGAATTGTGGAGCCCAAAACTGGATGCAGTACTCCAGCTGTGCCCTTACCAAGGCTGAGTACAAGGGGAGAATGACGTCCCGGGATTTGCTTGAGAAGCATCTATGGATGCAAGCCAGCATTTTGGTCGCTTTACTAGCCACAGCATCACACTGCAGGCTCATGTTCATTTTGTGATCAATGATGACCCCCAAGTCTCTTTCTTCCATCGTGCTAGCCAGCGTAGCACTGCCAAGCCTATAAGGATGCTACAGGTTTTTCCTCCCAAGGTGGAGAAACTTGCATTTTTCAGTGTTAAATACCATCAGGTTTTCATCCGTCCATTTGCTAAGCCTGTCCAGGTCAGCCTGGATTGTCCTCCTGTCTTTTGGTGTGGATGCTTTGCCCCCAGATTTGGTGTCATCAGCAAATTTGGCTGATTCCTCTTGTGATTCCTCATCATAGTCAGTGCACAGCCTTGGCCTGAGTGAAGATAGGGGCCTTTGGAGAGGCCGAAAAAGGCCTTATGCCATGCTCACATTCACTAGGAAGGGGGTGGGCCTGCAGTGCACCTGGGAATTCTCCAGAGTTTTCTCCAGCTTTGGCTTGACTCCCCTGCTGGCAAGGAAAAACTGATTCATTCTCCATGTTTTGTGACCCCTGCAGGGTGGTCTCAACATCGTTCCCTGAGTGAGAGGAGCCCTCCAGCCCAACCAGGAAGTGTGCACACTCTTCTTTCTCATCTGATGAAGAAAGTTGTTACCTATGACAGCACAGAGCCAGTTATTCTCTAAGGTGCCACCCTGCCCTGTCTTCTGCCTGACTTCAAACTAACCCTGCTGACTGCCTCTCCCTCCTGGTGCCGTGCTTGCAGTCTCAGCACCCCTGGTACTCAGGTGGGGGAGTATATTGGGTGCAGCCATGCAGGGGACTGCTGATCACTGCAGACACAGCCCTAGAGCACTGGTCTAGGGATGCGGTCATTAGCCAGCATGTGCTACCTTCTCCCCGTTCAGCTGCCCATCCCCAGTGGGTCCTGCCCCTTTGTCTATTCTTTGTCTCTGGCCTGTTACTCCACAGGAAACCTGGGCAGCTAGGAAAGCACTATGATCACTTTAGATATCACTGAAATGTTGTGGCCACCTTAGGCCTGACACAACCCCCTTTTAACAGTCACAGTCATCATGCACCAGCCTAGGGCTAGCACTGAATAAACAGCCTGCCGCAGACTGGGAGAGACAGAACGATGAGATCTAGGGTCTACTGACCATCAAGGCGCATAGGCCCCACCCTAGTGCCAGGTGCCCAAGGATCCTTTGCTGATAGGATCATTAAGGATTCCTGGACTCCCAGCCCCTAAAAGGATGGGATGTCTGGCAGGCCTGCACTCCCTGCATGAGGTGAGGCAACAATGACTCAAAGGCATGCTTCTCCCTACAAACTGCCCCCCTCCAAGGCCAAGCCACATGGAACGTATGAGGTCTGCCCCAAGAGGCAAGATCCGTGAAGCTCTGGAGAGACCTGGTATGGCCTGGAAAAGAGTCTCATTCCCCTTGCTCCATTGAACAGGTTCCACTTCCTAGAGAAGTAATTCTCCTACCAGGCCAAATACCAGCCACGCTCCCCACAAGCCAGGGGGTACAACCACATTGACTCCCACAGTCCACAGGGGTGAAGCTGAGCTGAGGCACAATCTCCTCCACACATGCACATTGGTCCACCCACGACCCTCTTGAAGGGAGGGTCCCTGGCCTATACCATGGGGAATGAGAAAGGGGAAATGAAGGGGCTGGGCACAGAAAGGAACCAGGCTCCGTCCAGACAGCTGCAGAGGGGGTGGCCACTCAGGATGTGGTACACAGTGGAATGTGCTGCATCCACAACAGGACAAGCACTGATGGAGTGACCTGCTGCAACACAGCTCAGCACTCCTCACCAGAGCTGGAGCATAGCCAGCCAGCTGCACACACGCTGCCATGCTCCCCAACTGGGCAGCTTGAATGAAGGGAGCTTGCAAGGCAACAGGGGAACAAAGGCTGCATACACAGCACTAACACAGTGTACCACAACTATGAAGCATGTGGCCCCCACCACACCCAGTGCCCCACAACCCAGTACCCAGGGCCCCTTGAGTACATGGGGATGCATATATATAAACCACACCACTGTCCCCAGCCCACACAGATCATAACCCCATATATGCTGCTCCTTTCTCCAGTCCTACCCCACCAACCCACCTTCATCCAGGAGCACAGGCACCAAAGCAAAGACTTGTCTCTCCTCAAGTAACTGTAAGGAACCTGCTCCCCCACTCACATATGAAGAGCATATCTAGAGACAGAGACACATGCAGCTCCAAACACTCAATGGAGAAGCACACAAGGGAAAATGGGGGCCATAAGTGTTGCCCCTGGCTTTTACTGGAATATGGCAATGCGAGGCAGAACAGGACAATGCACTGGGAAGAGCTCCTCCACCTTGTCATGCTGGCTGTGCCATGGTATGTGGCTACACATACGTTAGTTGCTTGAAAGGAGAGGAAGAGCTGCTGTTCAGGACTGTGCATTAGTTCCTATGCTGTAATGTCACCTTCACACAATTTGCTACCTTACTATTGCCACAGGATCCTGCCAATGTAACAATTTCTTTATCAGATGATACTGGAATCCTTTGTTAGGGCTCACTGTACTCTAAGGTTATCTTTCAAGCCCTCTCTATGTTATTTCCCACTGTCACTGAATCACAACAATGGGAAGAGATGGACAAATGCAGGATGGCCATCCCGCTACCCTGCTGCAATGCGTATGTAAAGCATCTTGGGGAAGCTGTGGGGCACTAAGTGCTGGGTGGGGGTGCTATATCTTCTGAACGGCTACTAGCCTACCCACAAGGTACTACATGGCTTATGCGCATGTACAGACATGTACACTTAATTGAGAATCTGCACAGAGAAGTTGCATGCATCAGCCCAGCTATTCCCCAAGTCATTCCACTTGCATGCACTAGACAAAGCTGAATGCTCCCCTCCTATTGTCAGTCATACCTTGTGTTTGTTCAGCCCAGGTGTGAATGGTGACCCTGGATGCAGGGAGAGGAGGAGAATCCCCAGGGACAGCCATGGCTCACATATCCCTTCCTTTGTAGATGTTTTTGGAAGTGGGAGTGGGGATTAATATTTATACAAGTCATTTCCTAGCCTTCAGTCCCCCTTAAGAGTTGCCACTACCTGCCTGTGGCTAAGTCCCAGCAGATCACATACCCTGGTCTCTGTGTTCAGCACCCACTGGATCAGGGTGGCCAACTTGCAGCATGGATGCCACAAGTGGCAAAGCCAGCCTCTAGGTGTGACATGTGAGAGATTGGAGAGGGAACAGAAAACAGAGCAGATCAGGAAGAGAGCACAGGGCAGAAAGCAGAGCAGCAGTTTGGTTAGGGAGCACAGGACAGGGTGTACAAAGCTCGGCAGAGATTAGGTAAGGGAAAGGGATCAGAGCAGCACTAAAGGAAGGGGTGGGTCTAATTCGTGGCACACCTGTCAAAAAGGCTGGCCCCTACTGCATTAGAGTCCAATATCCTGTTGACATCAGCGGGCTGGTGGACACAACCTGAAGCCTTCTTCCCAGGGGTGGCCTCAGGACAGGCAACAGCACTTGGACATCCTTCAGGAGCACACCCTGCTTGTACCATTTAACCCCATTCCTTGCCTGTAGTTCAATAACGCAGTGTCTCTCTGAAATCTGAGGCAGCCAGCTGCTTTGCTTGCTTAATTGATGGAATTAGCTGGTTCCCACTAGCTACTTTGTTCCATCTTCTTTAGATAACCCAGTGAGGGCAATTAGTGAGAGATAGTGGGGACAAGGCTGAGCTCTTCAATGAATTTTTTGCTTCTGTATTCCTGAATGTGGATCAGGACAAATCTCCCAATTGAATGATAGACAGGCACAAAAGGGACACCTGCCCACCAACTGTTAACGTCGACTAGGTGAAGAGGCACTTAGAAGGACTGGATGTGTTTAAGTCAGCAGGCCCAGATGACCAAGGGTGCTGAAGGAATTGGCCAGTGTCATACCAGAGCCACTAGCACAGCTGTCTGAGCACTCATGGTGCTCAGGTCAGGTCCTAGAGGACTGAAAAAGGGCCAACGTGGTCCCTGTTTTCAAGAAGGGGAGGACAGAGAATCCAGGTAACTATAGACCGGTTAGTCTCACCTCTATCCTTGGGAAAACCTTTGAAAAAATGATTAAGGATCACATTTGTGGGAATTCAGCAGGAAAAACAATGCTGAAGGGCAACCAGCATGGATTCATATCAGGTGGATCCTGCCTGACTAACCTTATTTCTTTTTATGACCAGGTCACAAAATGCTTAGATATAGGAGTTGAGGTAGATGTCATCTACTTGGATTTTAAGAAGGCTTTCGATATGGTATCTCATCCTATTTTCACATGGGGACAGTGGAGTCCCACAAGACTCGGTCCTTGGACTGTGCTGTTCAATGTCTTTATCAGTGACTTGGATGAGGGCGTAGAGAGCACTCTGTCCAAATTCACAGATGATACCAAATTATGGGGTAAAGTTAACATGCCAGAGGGTAGGGAACTAATCCAGGTGGATCTGGACAGGCTGGAAAAGTGGGCAGAACAGAATAGGATGCAGTTCAACAAAGACAAGTGCAAAGTGCTGCACCTAGGGAGAAGGAATCACCAGCACACTTACAGGCTGGGGGAGGACCTTCTCAGCAGCACAGTAGCAGAAAAGGATCTCGGAGTCATTGCTGACACCAAGATGAACATGAGTCGTCAATGTGACGAAGCAATCAGTAAAGCTAACCGCACTTTATCATGCATTAGCAGGTGGATGACAAACAAACAGGTCCAGGGAGGTGATACTTACCCTCTGTGTGGCATTGGTCAGGCCGCAGCTGGAGTACTGTGTCCAGCTTTGGGCGCCACACTTCAAGAGGGATGTGGACAAGCTCGAGAGGGTTCAGGGGAGAGCCACTTGTATGGTTAGGGGCCTTCAGGCAAAGACCTGGAGAGGCGCGGGTGTATGAGCACTGTGGGAGGCATAGCTGCCCTCCTTTCCCTACAGAGCACAGACAGACCACCAGTGGGAACTTAACCACATACCCTTTAATGAGGGGGACAGTGGTTGGGACATAACATATACACCAGGGTGTACAGGGTGTACTACAACACCCAGGGGAACAGGGAAACTCAATAATGGTTAGGCATTCATATTCATAGGCATACTCATTCAGTTGGCAAGAGATAGGTTAACAAAATATAAGGCACAGATTGACAGCAGGAGACACCAGTTGACACAGAGTAACAAAATATAAGGCACTGGCACCCAGGAGGGAAAAAGGGAAATCAGATGAAGATCCCCTTTTCCCCAACAAGGATTTCTACCCCTTCACTTCAACTTACCCCTGAAGTACCCAAGACAGGACTCAACCTCAGGTTTCCTGTGTGATAGGCAAGAGATCTACCACTAAGACATCAGCTCCTGTATTGATTGCTGCTGTTTGGGCTTTTGTCCTTCAGGGAGCCTCCCATGCCAGGTGCACACCATGCTGCCCAGCTTCCTGCTGGGGGATCCAGGAGCCAAGCTGGGAGCCCCCTGTCAGCTGCACGCTGTGCTGCCCAGCCTCTCACTGGGGGGGGGGGG
>NW_017729029.1:6269247-6274412 GCF_001723915.1 Gavialis gangeticus
TCTCTGGGGGGGGGGGGGCAAAGGGAGGGAGGGAGCCAGGAACCAAGCTGGGAGCCTTCCTGTGTCGGCTGTATGCTGCGCTGCTGGAGTTCAAACCATCACTGGTGACCCCGCTTCTTCGGGATCTTCTGGGGCAACAGCTCCTGCCCCGCTGGCCCAACTCCTGCCAGCTCTTCGAAGCCCCTTCTTCGTCGTCCCTCGCTGGACTCCCTGAGTCAGCTGCGCTGCCCCTTTTATCCCCCTCCAGGTGGCCAGTGGGGCCAATCAGGGGACATGAGGGGTGAGTCTTCACTCAGGTCTGGTTTCTCTACCTGGCCCCTGGTGAAGGGGGCAAGCCTTTCCCCTCTCCAGGGGCCTGATTGGTGAGGAAAAGGAAATCCCCTCCACCAATCATTTTGACCCTTTCAAAACCCGTGGGCCAAACCACTACCGGCTAGCTTGTCACATGCTCTGTTTACCAGGGCACCCCTTGCAGTAACTAGGAACAACAGCCACAAACTGACTGAGAGCAAATTTAGGTTACACATCAGGAAGAACTTCTTCACGGTAATGGTTGCCAGAACCTGGAATGGGCTTTCAAGGAGGGTGGTGCTCTTCCCTACCTTAGGGGTCTTTAAGAGGAGACTAGACACACCCCTGGCTGGGGTCATCTAACCCTAGTGCTCTTCCCTGCCCAGGGCAGGGGGTCGGACTCGATGATCTACTGAGGTCCCTTCCAACCCAAACATCTATGAATCTATGAAACCCCACATATCCTGCTTCTGCTGAAGTCACTAAGAGTTACTGGACCTAAGCATAACTCTGGTCACATTCCTTAAAGCACCTACCTAGCATTGAGAGCAGCAGCTCAGCACTGTGACACATCACACTGGTCTTTAGCACCAGGCTCTCAGGTTAAAGCCTCTGAAAAATACACATGTGCACATATGTGCATGCACACACAGAGCAGTGTATGCAGAGACCCCTACCACATGCATGCACCCCCACACAGAACCCCTCTCGTATGTATGTACATACATACTGTCACATGAATACCCAACCCATACATGCATGCATAAACTCATGCATGCACTCAGCATTCATTTACCCACACTGAGCCCCAGACACACATGCATGCACCCAATCAGACCTACACAAACACATGGAGACCCATGCACTGACACAAGTACCTTCAGTATAGGATCTGCCTGAGTGCTAACAGCCCACCTGCTCTCCTGACAAAGACAGCCCAGCCCTGGTGGCTCTCGAGCAGGCCGGGCAGATCTGTGCAGGCTGGCATCCTCTCCATCACCCCCTCTGTGGTGCCTCGGTGCACCAAGGTATCCAGCAGCTAGACTGTTCATTTGACAAGCATTTCTTCAACCCCCACGGAGATGCACTGGAGGAGGGGACACAGACCTGGCATACTACTGCTGCATGCACTCACACACATGGCCTCACACTTGTATGCAGGAGAAGAGCTAATTCTTTTGGAGAGCATACTCAGCCCATTCAGCTTCTTATTACTGGGGAAGCCTGCCAGCCAGCTCCTACTAAATTCACACTTTGTGCCACCAGCACTCTCTGGGCTCACACAGGCCGTGTCTGCTACCTGGCTTGGTGCCAACGGGCATGCTGTACTTGGTACTTTGCAGAGAGGCTGTCTGTGCTCCAGGACAACAGCAAAGAGAATGGGGACAGTGAATTAATAAAGTTTGAATTAAGTCATTATGAAGTTGGTCCCCTTGAGACTGGGGCTGCTGGGAATAATGCTAAGGGGTGGGAAGGTGATAAAGCACAATTATTTAAGACAATGGTGAGGTTTCATTACTGGAAATAGTCCCTGTAGTGCCTGTCTCCTGCAGCAGGCCTGGCTGCATGGGGTTCAGCCAGCATGGAGTTCACCAGGGAGAGGGAGTGACTCTGCTCCAGCTGTGATGAGCACAGATTATTCCCAAAGGATCTGCACCCTACTGCCACTTAAAGTCGACTGGGTCACTTCATGTTCCCAGTGGTGTTACAGTGATCAAAGCAGGATGCATAGCAGCAGAGGCAGGCACAGTGCTTCACCAACAAAGCTAAGAGGGACCTGCCCCTAAGGTTAACAGTCCCAAAGGACAGAAGTTCTTTAAGGTAAGTGGGGAGGACAGAAGCAGTCAGGGCAAGGGCCTCATGTGCTTGGGGATGCTGCACCCTCACAGCCTGCTTTCAGCTCAGGTGGCAGCACCCCAAGAGATGGTGTCTGCTACAATCAGAAGGAAGCCTGAGTCAGGCAGCAACAGAGTACACCTGCATAGACAGAGTCTTCTCCAGCCTATCAGATTCCTCCATTTGTCACCTGGATGATTCCTTGAGAGCAGGGACACTGGAGAAGATGAGAGAGAGCAGGCCAGGTACCAGAGTTAAGATTTTAGTTTAGAGGTCAGCTTCTATTCCACCTAGGTAAATGCCCTCTGAGGCCCAAGCATGACCTTACCTCATTCTGCTTGAGCCCCTGAAAAACTCTAAATACAAAACCTGGGTGGGTTCTCCTGCTCCCTACTGCTGGGTGACTTATTGGTAAGGGTCAGATGAGAGTGGTATGTTACAAAAGCAGATGCATTAACGCAGGGGCGGGCAAAGGGCAGAGGGCCGCTTACTGAGTTTGGGAAAGCTGTCGAGGGGTGCAAGGGTAGCCCTGCCCCTTAACAGATGCCCATCTCCTGGTCACCATCTTGTGACTGGAAGTCCTGTACCCCTGACCTTTGCCACTAGAAGCCCCTTCCCTTACCCTGGAAGTACTCCTTTCAGCAAGGTGTTTTGCTATCTGAGAACCAGAAAAATACCAAATTATATTCTAAAAGAAAACATCTACAACATTCATTAATTTAAAAAAAAAATTTGTCCCAATTTACATGCGTTTGTGTAGTGTGCACAGAGGTGATTGTACAATAGCTTAAAATGAAGTTTTACTTTTGTATGTTGTGGGGGGTGAGTATAGGTTTGTGGGGGGCTGTAGGTGTGTGGGGGAGGGCATGGATGTGTCTGTGGGAGTGGATAGGTATGTGGGTGTGGGGTAAGGGAGCACGTGGGTGTGTGGAGTGTGGGTGGGTATGGGGTTTGTGGGGATTGTGTGTGGGGGGAGAGTGGCTGAGGTGTGTGAGGGGATGTGGGGGTTTGTGTGTATGGCAGTGTGAGGGGGGCTGTGGGTACATGTGTATGATGGTGTGTGCATGTGGGACTCACCCTATGAACATACACACACACACACACACACACAAACCCTCTCCCCTGCCTACACACACACCCCTCCTGCTCCTGGCCTTGGTACCGGAGCAGCCCATGCTCCCCAGTCCAGCAATGCAGTCTGGGGGTGCAGTGTGGCTGGGCTACTCAGTCCTGCCAGCTCCCCCTGGGTCCTACTGCCCCTGGCTCCTGTCATCTTTGACAGGCAGCCAGAAGCAAATTAATATTAATTTACTACATTTTTTAGGGGCCCCACAGGCTGGATAGAATGGCCTGGCAGACCGGATCCAACCCAAGGGTTGTATTAGGGCTGAATAGGCAGCCAGGTGCATAAGTCTGCCTAGACACCCAGTCAGTGGAATAGGATTTGGCTTCAACTATCCACAGGGAACTCCTGGCACCACTGTGAAGTAGGCAGGAGAGCTCAGCTATAGTCTTGCCCCACCCTTCCCCCAGGCTGGAGTCTTGTGCTGACCAACTCTCAACCACTCTTCTGTTGCTACTAACCATTGGTCCCTTCTCCCCAGCCATGCCTTGACAGAAATGGAGCCCTCCACTGTTGCACTGCTGGGAACCAGACTGTCTTGCTGGCCTGCTCTTTGTCTTGCCTGCCTGGGGGTGCAGGCGGGAATTGGCTGGCTCCAGCCAGCTTGTACATGGTGAGAGGATTTGCCACCCCTCAGAGACTGCAGTGAGTGTGCAGGCCAGTAGAGGTAAGGTGCCTAGTGACCACTTACTCAGGCTTGGAAGGTCCCCATGGTGAGCTCCACCACCCACAGGTCCACCAAGGCATTTCAGTGGGGTGTAGAGAAGGGTGCTCCACTTATCCCCTTCCCTGAAATCGCATGCAGAGTTTGCAGGGACATCACAGACTTACTGATCTCTTTCTTGAGAGGCAGAGATAAGATGGTTCCATAAACATGGCACCACATGCTCTGCTAGAGACCACCTCTCCCCTACTCCCCAGACACAGAACAGCCTCTGCTTAGTTGGAGACCTCCCCTCCTCCATACCTCAGCATCCCAGACACCAGGCAGCCCTTGCTCCCTGTTTCAGCAGGAGATGCTATGAGGCTTTTGGTGAGTCGTGACTAGAGTGGGGCAAATGGGGCACTGCCTTGGGGGAGGGGTGCAGAAAAAAGTGTCTGGTGATGGAGATCATGATTGTGATCGTGCAACAACCATAAGTTGCTGCTGCCTCTGTGCCCTTGGCAGCTGCCTGCTTCTCTATGATACTGAGACTTTGGCACAGCTGACTGTGAAGCTGCAGCTCTATGGACTGACATCCAGACAAATGACTCCTCTTCACCCCCCACTCTGCTCCAGGACCTAAATGGAAGGGGGGTAGGAGGAGGGAGAGATAAATGGTGGGTGTGTATGTATGTGTGCATATGAGAGAGAGAGAGAGAGATTGTGCATGCATGTGTGAGAGACCACCCTGCCAGAGTGGTCCCAGCACATAGTGAGCAGTCAGCAGCACTGGCTGTTTCTTGGAGCACAATTAGGATTCAGTCGGCAAAACCCTTCTACCAGACAAACACAAAGAAGAGTCCTGCTTTTGTTTCCCCTGCCCTAAGGTTTCTTCAGCACTACAGGCTGGGTATATACATGCCCTACCCCCAAGGCTCTCTCCCCTTCCTCATGTTGCTGACCTTGGGTTGTGTGGTACAGGTTCCTGTGTGCAGAGAGTTGCTGGGATGGGCAGGAAGGGCATGGCCAGCTGTCTGATGTATGCATGTACATTGGCTGAGGTACTGTGCCCTGGATCTGAACAATCCCAGCCTGGCCACTCTGTAGTGCCTGGTCCCTGTCCCAGAGTGCACCACCCAACAGGCTAGAGGAAACCCCAAATAACTGCTACCAACTCCAGCCAGAGCTGAGAAAATCTGCAGCCAGAGATACCAGAAGATCCCTTTGATTCATGAACGCCATGTGTCCCCAAAGGCTGGCGGGGGGGAGGGA
>NW_017729029.1:6276744-6278632 GCF_001723915.1 Gavialis gangeticus
GGGAGGGGGTGGAAGGCAGGGCACGGTGAGCTCCCGCAGTCGGTGATGAGTGGTAAGCTCCCGCAGGCAGCCATGACACTGTCAGTGGCAGGGCGAGCACTGACTGGTTGTCAGCGATCACCCGCAGTCGCTGTTGGCAGTGGCAGCCAGCGGTGACAGGGGACCACCCGCAGATGCCTCCCACTGTGTCGGGGGCACTTTTTTCAGGGGGTGCATGTGCTCCTGTGTGCACTCCCTACGCGTCACCAATGCTCTGATTTGTATTATGCTGGGGAGGGGTGTCTCATTCACAGTTAATCCAGCTAGAGCTGCCCACTACAGGACCTAGGCTCTGCACATGGCTCCCCACTCAATCTGCACCAAGCTCTCTGCCAGGGCACTGGATTTGGAGAGGATGAGAAAGGACAGGGCTGTCATGGAAGGGTCAGTCAGTGACCTTGTAACAGGGTGTCTGTGTGGGGGCTGTTGGGGGCTGGGAAAAGCTCCCCAGCTGCAACCACAGAACATGATGCATGGAGTTCATAGCTCTAATCCCCAATTTTCCATATACAGTCGTATCAGTCTTCTTTCTCCAAGCACAGATAGCATCTTGAGACCACCTGGGGGGCAAGGAAAAGAACCCCTAGCTCAGCTATGATTTTCCTGTATCTGTCCTGTTTCTCTGGCACTGTTGAATTTCCACAGCCATCTGGGGAGATACCTTGCTGGCTCACACCAAAAACCCACAGCACAGAATCACAGGACCTAGACTGGAGCCCAGTGCACTGAAATCCAGCCACTTCTGAGCTGCCCCTGGTGGTGACGCACAGCACACCCCATGCCTGTTGCGCCCTGGGCAGCTGAACCCTACCCTCAAAGGACAGATTCCAGGTGCTGGACCTCAGGTAAAGAGGATGAGGGATTAACCCTTCCCCCCTCCAGGGAGTGATGCAGGAACCCAGGAGATCCCCCTGCAGGCAGCTCCCCTGAACACTACCAGGAGTGACTAGAAATAACGGTCACAAGTTGGCAGAGGGTAGATTCAGACTAGACATCAGGAGGCGCTACTTCACTGTCAGGGCGGCTAGGGTCTGGAACCAACTTCCAAGTGAAGTGGTGCTGGCTCCTACCCTGGGGGTCTTTAAGAGGAGGCTGGATGAACACCTTGCCAGGGTCGTTTGACCGCAGTACTCTTTCCTGCCGTGGCAGGCAGTCGGACTTGATGATCTGCTCAGGTCCCTTCCAACCCTACCAACTATGAAACTATGAAATTGGAGGGTACTGGACTGGACCAATCTACAAGGAGGTGGGTGGACAACTGGCTTAGAGGCTGATCCCAGAGAGCTATAATAGATTGGATAGTCTCATTCTGAACAGCTGCCTCCAGTGGTGTCCCCCAGGGATCTGTGCTTGGACCCGTGTTCTTTAACATATTTATTAATGACTTTGATGAGAGGGTGGAAAGCTCATTGATTAAGTTTGCAGATGATACTAAGCTCTGGGGAAACGCAGGCACATCAGAGGATAGGGTAAGGATCCAGGATGACTTTGACAGACTGGTTTTATGGGCAGAATGGAATCAGATGAGGTTTAACAGGGAGAAGTGCAGGGTTCTTCATCTGGGTAGAAAGAACCCTCACCATAACTACATGATGGGTGGTGGTACGCTGGCTGGCACAGCATCTGAATGGGACATGGGGGTCACAATCGACCGGAACATGAACATGAGTCAACAGTGTGATGAAGTTGCCAGCAAGGCAAACAGAACTCTGGCGTGCATCAGCTGATGTGTTGTGAACAGACCCAGGGAGGTGCTTCTCCCTTTCTATTCAGTGTTGGTGAGGCCACAGCTGGAGTACTGTGTTCAGTTCTGGGCACCAGACTTCAGGAAGGATGTGGATAAGTTCAA
>NW_017729029.1:6283632-6297438 GCF_001723915.1 Gavialis gangeticus
AGAGAGAGGCAAACAGAACTCTGGCGTGCATCAGCTGATGTGTTGTGAACAGACCCAGGGAGGTGCTTCTCCCTTTCTATTCAGTGTTGGTGAGGCCACAGCTGGAGTACTGTGTTCAGTTCTGGGCACCAGACTTCAGGAAGGATGTGGATAAGTTCAAGAGGGTCCAAAGAAGGGTCACCCGTATGATTAGGGGCCTGAAAGATAGCCCTATGAGGAGAGACTCCAGGAACTGTTCAGTCTGAGTAAGAAAAGACTGAAAGGTGACTTAATAGTTGCCTACAAGCCGCATACATTAGGGGTGAGCATCAAGATCTAGGGAAGCAACTCTTCAGGAAGGCACCTCAAGGGAGGATGAGAACCAACGGGCACAAGCTAATAGAGGGAAAATTTAGGCTGGACATAAGAAAAAAACCTTTTTCTTCCATAACGGTTACCAGAATCTGGAACACACTCCCAACAGAGGTGGTGCAGTCGCCATCCTTGGAGGTGTTCAAGATGAGCTCTGATAAGCACCTTGTTGAGCTCGTTTGAGCCCAATAACTTCCTGCCCATGGCACGAGACCGGACTTGATGATCTTGCAGGTCCCTTCTGGTCCTTTGATTCTAAGTGTATATTGACAGTGGTGTGTCACCCCCTCAGTATCAAATGTGACAGGTTTGTAGGGCTGTATCTCATCAGAACAATCAAACAGGTTTGTGACTTGGACCATGGATGTGTTAAGCACTGTAGTGCAGCTCAGGTAAAACAAAGACCATGCCCTTGGTTACTATCCGTCTGTCCCAAGGGCTTGGGTAAGAACAGGCCATGCCTCAAGAAGGCAGTTTTACATGGGGAAGGGCTTGCCTTGAACTTCTGCACTGTATGACTGATATGTAGTCACTTTCAGGGTTAGAAGCAGCAACTGACTGTATATAGCAACAGTTGTTAGGGTTACCATAGGTGTGGGTTTTCCTGGACATGTCCTCTTTTTTGGCCCCTTGTGCTGCATCCAGGCAGGTTTTTAAAATAATAGCAAATGTCTGAGTGTTTTGCTGTTTCCTCTGCTCTCCTGGGCTGGCTGCTTGGGACTGGGAGCAGCGGACAATGAGATTAGCTGTCGGGGGTCACGTGCTCCCCATGCAGGCCCGGCAAGCCAGGTAAAGAGACAGTGAGTGTGTGTGTGTGTGCGCTGCTTGGGCAGCAGAGCTGGGGGTGGGGGACAGGGGCTGTGGGTCAGGAGTGAGTGGGGGCTGGCAGGGCTGGGGGAGCAGGGGCTTACGAGTGAGGAGCAGAAGCAGAGCACAGGCATATCACTGCCCTCCCCACAATCATATGCCCCTCCCTCCTCTCTTCCCCACCCCACCCTTCCCCCATCCCAGGTGTCCTCTTTTTTGCTGTTGGAAATATGGTAACCCTAAAGTTCACAATGGTGGGATTGGAGCAAACAGGACCTCTTTGCCTTTGTTAGCTTCAGTGAGCACTGGGTGGTGGTGGGGTAGAGAAGATGGGGCCAGGGAGCAAAGGCTGTCTGGAGAGCAGGGAACAAGCAGGCTTTTTCTTCTTTTCTATAAATGTCAAAGTGAAAGGCAGGCTCTGGTGGGCGGGTGATGACATAGATTCGACCAGGGGATGCAGCTGCTGCCAGGAGCCTTCCCCCATGTTCCCATTGGCAGCAGCTAGTCCCTGAAGGAAAACCTGCACCAAGCAACTAAGGCCAAAACTTAACATCCAGCTGATCCTATCCCATGGGGAGTAGGATGGTCATGATGGGCCTGACTGTCCCCTCCCCTGGGGGCTGGTCTTTCCTGGCTGGCATCCTGCATCACTGTGAGCCCTGTGCAAAGCAAGCACGAAGCACTCCAGTGTGAAAGTGAAGAGTGCTGGCATGGCAGCACTTTGGAGTTACTTGGCACCAGCAGCAATGATGGCACGAGGTGCAGCCCTGCCCACTGGGGGATCCACTACTGCAGAGGCCATACCCAGCTCACCAGCCTGGCCAGGGCAACCTTCTCCTCCAGCTCCCACAAACTGCCTGCTTTCACAGCCACCAGCTGAGGTGTTGTCACAGAGAAAGACCTTTAGGTGCTGTCCCCTGGTTAAATCAACAACGTGGGGGTGATCTCTTCAAGGGAAAGTACAATGCACACATGCAGTATACATGCAAATACAAATGCACATACAACACAGACAGGCTGTTGGGCATCAGAGCTATGTGAATGGCACAGGGAAAGCATGCTCTGGGGTAACTGAACAAGAACTATGTACTGCCCCCAATTATTAACACAGATATGCTGGTCTCACGACAGAGAGACCCCACCTTACTGCTAGGATTGCTGGCAAACATGATCCAGTCCCCTTGCAAATGAGACCAATCCTCCCCTTCTCTCCCCCAAGATGGAGATGCTCCTTCCTAGGAGGCATTTACCCATCCCTGCCAGAGAAGTGTGGTTGCTTCCTTCCATTTCCTGTCCAACTGGCTCCAAGGCGAACTTGCACGTGGCACCACGCTCCAGTGGCCATTATAGGAAGGGATGGAGCCATCCCAGACTCTGAACAATAGAAGCTCCCTGCCAGCCAGTTCCCGGGCCAAAAGAGGCTTACCTGCCAAAGCTGCTTCATTACCTTGGGAATCCTCAACAGGCAAATGATTCGACCTGTTTTCCAGGCAGTGCTTTGATCCCCATAGTTCATGATTCTCCCTTAGAAAGCTGGACCTGTTCATGAGCTCACTGCAATTCCACCTTCCTAGGTGTAACTGAGTGTCACTCTAGCACTTCCTGATTTACACAGCCAATTAGAAACCTCTGTTTATGGAGAGCTGTAAGCAGCTGGTTCCACATGCATGCCTTAGTGTCAAAGAAAGCCTGCTCCACTAAAAACCAATGCACACCAAGTGCCCCAAGTCAACCACTGTGACAGTCATTGGAGATGCCCCTCTGGGCTTGGCCTGCACCCAGCAGGGAAGAGCATGGGGGTTCTCTTGGACCCTCCATGCACAGCTCTACTGCAAGAGGTTGGCCCACACTGGGTAGTTATGGCACAAGTGGTACTGAGAGGCAGGCAAGACACTGATGGGTGTTGTCATGAGGCAGGCAAATGATGAACCACTTGGCGCTTACAGCTCCACTAAAACTTTACTGGGACCCTGTTTTGAGAGTATGTGTGCCTCTGCTCTGCCTCCACCAGTGCTCACTGCTGAACCTCACTAAACGAGACACAGAACAGCATAAAGGGAGCCTGAGGCAATAACTGCTTGACAAACACACTGGCCAAGAAACAGTGCTCCAAGGAAGCTCTCTGCCTGGGAAGGCAGCAGCAGTGCCCAGAGAAGCCACATGTTCTTCCCAGTCTGACTCCCCAGCCTGGAGGCCAACCCCATGCTCACAGAATTACCTTTGATGCAGTGCATGGATCCAGTCCCCTGTTCTGTGTTGCTGCTTAAGCTCAGCAGGGAGAAAAAACAGCCTGGCTCAGCTATGTGTCTCCATCCACCTGCTATTCACAGTACAGACAAGCCAGCCCAGCTCTGTATACCGAGAGGAGACGAGGGGGTGGTGAGACAGGAGGGCCAGGGGCGGTGTGGGGGTGGATGCTGCTGCTGGAGCCCTTTGCAAATACATGCTGTGTTTCCCCAGCATTCCACAATGGGAACTGCAGACACCCACAGGAGATGTAGGAAGCAGCGGTAGGTAAAGAAACAGATTGCTCAGGGACCAAGGCATTTCAGCTGTACTGTAAGGGAGCTGAGCAGCCCAGGGACATTTGCCTCCGGCCAGGACTGGCTGCATGACCGGGAGGGAGGGAATTGTGGTAGGCAGGGAGGTGTCTCTCTGAATTGGGGAGATCCAGCCAGTGACTGCAGAGAGCTGGGCCACAAGCACTACTCTGTGCAGCTTGGGCTCAGCCCAGCCCAGCTGGTGACTGTAGCCCAGACAGAAGTGGCTGCGTGGGACTGCACCTGTGTGCCCAGATTTGCCCAAGAAGGGCAAATGTGGCTGAGCTCAAAGCCTGACATCACCAACGATATGCATCTGGGGAGCTCGCTGTGACTTGGAGACTGTTCTCCGCGTCCCCAAACCAAACACATCCATCAAATGTGATTGCTTTGGAGGGCTGTGGCAGTGAAGGCGCTGCAAGTCAGGATCCAAGGATATTAGCAGAGCTGTGTTTGCACTGGAACAGAGAAGGGAGCTGCATTTTGGGACTGAGGGGCATCTGCAGAGCTTTGGCCACAAGTTGAGAGTAGATTCAGGATAGATATCAGGAGGCATTACTTCACAGCCAGGGTGGCTAGGAGCTGGAACCAACTTCCAAGGGAAGTGGTGCTCGCTTCTACCCTGGGGCTTCAAAAGGAGGCTAGACAATCACCTAGCCAGGGTCATCTGACCCCAGCACTTGTTCCTGCCCATGACAGGGGGTCAGACTTGATGATCTGCTCAGGTCTCTTCCGACCCTACCAACTATGAAACTATGAAGTAAGGAGCCAAGGGCTGGGACACTAGGGAACAGCAGGTCAATACTGAGGAGCACCAGCAGAGCTGTAGGGGGACTGCAAGGCTGTGGGGCTGGGCCTGAAGGGCACTGCAGAGCTGTGGGGCTGCTTATGTTGTGCCTGCCAGACTCAGCATTACTTGCCTCCCATTCCTATGATCCTGACCTCTGTCCTTACCCACCCTGGCATGATGTCAATACCACCACCGCCTCTGGCTTCCTGTACAAACCCACTGAACAGGCTGTGGTGACTCTCCCCTGCACTGCCACCCTCGTGGTGCCATCTGGTAAGGGGTTGCACGTGGCAAGTGACCCAGAACTGCTGAATCCCTGCCCACCCGAGCTGCCCCTTCCCACCCTTCCAGTGCTGGAGAAATTCTAGCCCCTCTCCTTTGTTTACTCTCCCAGTCCTGGCACGTGTTGCTTGGAGGCTGGTGCCATGGCAACCTGCTGCTGCCAGTACTCCCTGCAAAGAAGCTGCTTGGAGCCAGGGGAGGCGGCACTGCAGTCTGCTAGGCTAGGCACAGGAGCTGGCCCCTGTGGGGAGCATGGAAGCCTGGCTAAGCTGCCCTATGTGGACCTTCACAGATCAGTAAGGAAAGGCCCCATTTTTTGGGACGTTTCCGGGCACAAACCCCATTTCTATCAAGAGCTGAGCACCTCTGCATTCACCTCAAGCTCAAAGCATGCACACTAGCCACTACCACAGAGCAGCCCACCTAGGGCAAGTTCACACCTTTTATTACATAGCAGCAGTGTGTTCATGTGCTCAGACTCATGTCCAGCTCCTGACACTTCCAGCTCTAGTCTGCCCACATGCTCACTCCTCAGGTCCACCCAAACAGATGCTTGCATTGCCATCCCATCTCAGGCAAAGTGTCCATCCCCATACATCCCACAAGTGCCCTCCTGCCCACTTCTTCAACTTCCTTGCGAAGTCCTACCCTGTTTTCCCTCCAGATGTACCTGCTCCATCCTTGAGCTCTGCTCCATGCCTTATAAGGCCAATCTTGGGAACATGCCCTCACGTGCTGCAGCAACAGGGGCAGAATCCAAAAGCAGCCCAATTTGTCAAGTATTTTGCAAGGCAGCTGCTGTGACAGTGGCAGGTGTACACAACAGCCAATGGAAGCCTGTGGGCCATGGTGTCCCCATGGCTTAAACACTTCCAGGAGAAATACAAGCTGCACGATGCAACCCTAGTGACCCTGGTGAACCACCACAAGATACGGGAGGTTGTAAGGGCAAGAGACACCTATCGCCCATGGACTTGCTACCTGGTGACAGTTGCCAGGCCATGCCGGAGTGAATCTTCTACAAGGACCTGCAGAAACAGCAAAAAAACCTGAACTGGCAGGCAGCCCATTGGGCACTCCCTGTACAGGCATGGAGAAACAGCGCAGGGCAAAGAGGTCCAACAAACTGCCTGGAAGCTAAGAAACAACTGACTACCTCTTCTGGGTCTGCTCATATGCCAGAGAGGTTCGGAAGAAAGTACGTGCACTCCTCCTGGTGGTGACAGGTTTCAGAACCCTGACCAGTGAGGTGGTCCTCTATGGGCACTTGACCAAACAGCAAGGGGCCCTGACAGCCTGCTTCAACCATTTCCTCACCTGCTTCAGGTACGCCCTATGGAAGGCCAGGAACCCGTTCACAAACAGGCACTCAGACCCCACAGTCAAGGACTGTATTAAAATGGGGCTGAGTGAAGTGTACTGGTACTACAGGAAGATGGAAGACAGGAAAGGGATGGTGGACCTCAGAGGGTGGAGAGGGGACTGGCATTGACTTCTCAGAGGCAAACTCTGCAAAGAGAAAATGAAGACAACAGTGAGGATGACAACGACAAGTGAAAACACTGGAATGGTGATGGGTGCACAGGGCATGGTCCGAACTTTGTAACAGTACTGAAATAGTTTAAGTGTCAAAGTGTGTTTTGGCCTGTCACGTGAACCAGTGTCCACTTGATGGTTTGCTAGAGGTACAGTTTTATATATATGCTAGAAAACTGCCCGTCAAGAATGACTGGGTGGGGGCCGGGCAGGCAGGGACAGAGGCCTGCATTTTCCGCCCCCCACTTCAGGCCAGGGCATGGGCTGTTCCCCTGGTTCCCCTGCTACTTTGGGCTGGGGCTGGGGCCTGCAACCGTAGTGTTGGTTACAACAGGGCGCAGTCACCAGTAACCTCCCCTCCCCTTCCTGCTCCCCTCCCTCCCCTGTTCCCTACTGCCTCCCCTCCCTGCCTGCTGTTGTTGCAGGGGTGCCGGCCCCTGGCTCCAAGGAGCAGACCCCTGGTCCATCCCCTCATCCCCCTCTGCCTCCAAGCAGCAGGGCCCTCGCCCCCCTCCAGCCCCTCACTCCCCACTGTCATGGCCGTGCTCCGCTGTCTGTCCCCGTCTGTGTAGGGCACCCTGATTGGCTGTCTTGGCAGCCAATCAGAGTGCAAATAAAGCATTACAGACAGACTGACAGACAGACTTAGGCTTTTATATTAGAATTTGCAAAAAAAAATGATAATAATGTGCTGCAGCCTGCTGTACTGTAGATGCACCCTCCAGGTTACAGCCCTGTCCCTGAATGACCAAATGCTTTATTTTAAAATCAGTAATAGAACTGACAACCCTGGACAGCTCTGGGCTCATGTGCACACTCCTGCTGGGACAGATGCTCACTGTTTCCATCCAGCATAGTGCTCAGTGCCACGGGCCCAGACTCATGCCGCACAGGGAAGGGAATGTCCTCTACAGGCTATTGCAGAGAAGAAGGACCTCCCAGGGCATCATTACCTTTGTGAGGGCAGGAAGGGTTCCTAGGTTCATTGCCAGGCTTCTGTCTGCAGGGAGCACTCTCTGCAGATGGGAAGATTACATTAGCAGGGTGCTTGCGCTGGCTGCAGCCTGCATCTCTTCCTGCTGTTTCTCCCTCTTCTGTCTAGTTACACCTTTTTGTGCAACTCAAAGTGCCCCTGCTGCATGTCCATGCACCTCAGACAATGCAAGCAGGCA
This sequence comes from Gavialis gangeticus, assembly GCF_001723915.1. Lineage (NCBI taxonomy): Eukaryota > Metazoa > Chordata > Crocodylia > Gavialidae > Gavialis > Gavialis gangeticus. The sequence goes on from NW_017729029.1 coordinate 6,291,111, forward strand.
TCAGGCTTTCCCACCACTTCAGATCAGCTGCATCCTGACAACATCTCTGTGCCTGGCTACAAGAGGCTGCAGAGGTTCTCACTCAGGTGCCACACAGCCCTGCAAGATGGGCAACTGCCTCTATAGGAGAAGGGAAGGCCTCCCTGGGAGCCACAGCTCACCTGTGTGGGCAGCTCCTTCTGGGCGCTGTTTGCTTCCCACAGCTATGGAGGATGCATAGTGAGGTCAATGCAATCAGATATTGCTGAGCTGCAGCATCCTGTCTTTACCCAGCAGTGACAGGACAGAATGCTATGCCCAAGCCCAGAGGTTCAGCTTCAATCTGAGACCACAGGGTAAGATTGAAAGCTGGGTCCTCTCCCTCTGGCCCTAGTACAAGCTCTTGTAGATGGCAGCCAGGTGCACTCTGCCACCCACAATTCTCCTATTGGGAGGGTCCCACGTGCAAAGTGGACCCTCCCTGCTACCTCCCTCATGGTTGCCCTGTTCTGCCCCTTCCCTGTGGCTGACACTTCCCTGCCTTGTCACCCCATGCCCTAGGGCCTATGCTCTAAACTGCTGCTATAACCTCCACACATGCAGTCATTGTCATCCATACTCACAGCCTGAGTGGTGCACGCACCCGCATATACCGTCAGTCACTATAGACACAAACAGCACCAACACCAGGGGACTGAGCTCAAATGATGTTCCAGGTGCTGCCCTAGTCTGGGTAGTTATTAATATTGGCCCCTGGCCCATCTGGACTCTATCACATGCACAGAGACACTTCACCTGCTCCATCATATCCTTCCACTATGGTTGATACAAAAGCACTGTCCTCTGCGGTCTTGCCACCTGAAGCAAGCTCTCTATCAGCAATGACCATTGGTCACTGACATGACTTTAGAAGCCTGTGGGCTACGCCTCTCATCTCTGCATGGCAGGGTTCTCCCTCTCTGCCAAGCAGTGGTACAGGACAGTGGCTATACAGGAGATGCTGTCTGATACAAAGGAATCCAGTGGGTAACGAGTGGCCAACTGATTCCAGGTGGAATCTGGATGCTTCTGTACAGCTTACCCTGAAGCAGCCCTACTGCAGCTTCTCCCTCTTACGTACACTGTGAAGCATCTTGCCTCAGTCTCAGCAAAGGCATTGGCCTGGCTCTGTCCCAGATGGAGGATGGTGAGAGGGTAGGGGACCCCTACTGAAGCAAAACTGAATCTTCCTTCTTTGTCCAAAGAGAACAAACCAAACACAGTTCAGCCCAATCTGGAAGACTGACTAGCCTGAGTCAGACCACTCAAGTTCAGTATCTGGCTCTCTCACAGACTCCATTCAGGGCACTTTCTCCAAGCCTGTTTTCCCATCACTACAATGGAAAAAAACAACACAGCCCCACTGCAGAGGATGTGCGACATACTCAGGCACTGAAGAGACAGGGCCACAGATATAGTAACAGATGGATTTCAGATCTGCAATGATAACATACTGTCAGTTTTGCTCAGTGTTTATATGCTTGGTAAGATTACAGTTCTGAATAATTTAAAACCCAATATAAATATATTTAAATAAAAGAAAAAGAGCTGTTTAAGCACTTGACAAGGCTAATCCTCTTGAGCATTACTTGCAGTACCACAGGGAGACCATTTTTTGTCAAACAGAATTGAATCCATTGAGGTTGGGGGTTGTGGCCCTTATCCTTCATTTGAGGTCACAGCAAGAAGCTGTTAAGCTGCTTTATGGACGGAACCAAGTAGCTGAAACAGAGGCCTCCAACCAAACAAACACACGGGAGGTTGTTCAGAAATTTTATCCATGAGTGGAAGGGTTTTCCTGGGTGTTGTTTTACCAAGAGAGAGAGTCAGGGAGAGAGAGAGAGAGAAACAGGAGAAACATGAATGGCATGTGCCCCCAGTGGCAGGGGGGTATGGTGGTGGTGGGACTGCATCCATGTGCACCCCCTATGCGTCACCCCTGAGGAGAAACGTTCCAGGAGACACAGGCAGCCGCAAGGGAGCACCAGAGAGAGAGACAGAAACGCTAGCAGTGTGACCTTGAAGAGAACTTAATGTTTGGGCTAAGCGCTGACCAAGAGGGACCTGGAATTGAGAACAAAGAAGCTACGTCTTGTTCCATTCCTCCTGCATTCACGGAAATGGGACCTTGTACATTCTTTGCAACTAAACAGGATTGTATCAAAGAAATAGCTAGCATCCGTTTTTCCTCTTAAAGGAGACAATCCCCCAAAGCCCCAGTTTTTGTCTCTTTCCCTGGTTGTAAGGGGAAACATTACCCTCTAATTTTTTTTTTGCCTGTGTCCTTTTAAGAGTAATATTATGTTTGTGTACATGTCCTGCCTATTGCTGCAGTCAGAAGAGAGCTTCTGTCCAAAATGACCATCACTGTTGGTAACTAAAAATAATGGCTATATTTCTGTAGGAATTACAACACGAGGTAGCATGGAAATGTGGTCCGTGGTAGGTGTTTTAGATGCTTTTGCAATAGCAAAAAAAAAAAAATGCAGCATTACCTGAGCCTTTTGTTCTAAAGCAAGGGTTGTCAGCCAAGGTTATGCATACCCCTGGAGGTACTTCAAAAGGTCCCAGAAGTATGTGGGGACACAGCGCGGCCACCCCAAGCTGTTGCCTCACAGAAGCAGGGCCAGGGTGGGGTGAGAGCAAGGTTGCATAGATGCTGTGCTGCCGCTGCTCCTCCACCTACCACACCCCTGCTCTGCATTTGGCCGCCCCCCCCGCCCCATGTCTGACTGCTTGCCACCTTCCACCCCTGGGGGTACACTTCTTCAAAAAGGGGGCTGCCGTACATACACTTATTAAAAAAGGCTGAAGACCCCTATTCTAAAGGATCCCAAAGCATGTCCAATAAGTCATTCACAAGGGCTGCCAGCTTGGGCTGAGCATAACCAGTGTATAGCAGAGCACCCAGCAGGAGCATGGGATCAGAAGCAGCTTTTCTTCAGGACACCAGGATAAATCCCTACTCTCACTTGAGAGATTTTAATGCTTACACGTAGCAGGAGAGATCAAAGGGTAAATTCTGAGCTGGAATGACCTTTTCCAAGGAGTAAAAGACATGGAATTTTAATCTCACAAAGGGCTGATAGGTTTCAAACAACAACCCCATCACTAACTGTTGCTCTGTTCAACAAAAAAAGAGGCGGCTCATCTGCCCTCCTTCTCTCATTTTTATCTAGAAAAAGGTTGGCTCAAATCTCTCCACGTGTTTCATGCATATCAGTAAGTTGGGTTTGACAGAGGCAGGATCTGACCCTACATCTTTTGACTGCTAGAGAAGCAAGTTGTTGAGTGCTTAGCAAAGCCTGGGGATGGGACTCATAGGGTGCTTGTACACATGACGATCATCACGATGTACATGTGATGAAAATGTCATGTGTGATGCCATTAAGCCATACAAATTACACGTGCACCAATTTGGGGAGTTTTGGATAAATCAGTTTGCAACATTGCAAACTAAACTACATCCAGATGTAATTTAGTTTGCAACGTTGCAAACTGCAATGATGCAACTGTCAGCTCACCCCTCAGCTGCGGGAGAGGTGGGCAGACTCACAGAAAAAAAGGATCGGTCCCTTGCTGCTTCTGTCTTCAGCAGGTGCCTGCAGGCAGAAGCCATGACGGACCCAATCTTTTTTTTTTTTTTTCCTGGCAGAGTCTTTCTGTGTCTTCTGCAGGCAGGGGGCGAGCTGCCAGTGGGCCGAGTGGCCCCTGAGCTGAGGGGGGCTCGGGTCCTTCCCTCCACAGTGGTAATGCCCCCCAGAGCCACATGGGCAGGCTGCTAGCAGGCCAGGTGTTGTTCCAGCTTAGAGGCAGCACTCAACCTGATCCAACTCTTCCCAGAGCCTGCCTGCTGGAAGCCTGCCAGGTGCTGCTCCCCAGGCAGGCTCAGGGAAGAGATGAGTTGGGCTAGGTGCAGCCTCTGAGCTAGGGCAGCACCCAGTCCATTAGGAGTCCGCCCGGAGCAGCCCTGTGGGACACCACTGCTGTGGAGGAAATGACTGGGCCCCCCCTGCAGTTCAGGGGCCACTTGGCATGCCAGCAGCTTGGCCCCCAGACACAGGCAGGCTCTGGCTCCGACAAAAAAAAAAAAAAAATTAAAAAAAAGGATCAGGTCCCTTGTTGTAATGTGACAGAAACTTGAAATGGTGGGTTTCAATTAAAAACTCACCATTTCAATTTAGGAGGCATAGAATAAAACTCTGAGGACTAAACCCCTATCACACGTACAAGCGCCCCTAATATCTCTTCCCAGCTTTGCAGCCCTGGGTACAAAGGCTATTTTCTCTGTGGCTCAGATTTCCCATCTGAAATGGGGACAAAATAGAACCAAGGAAGTGATACTTCCCGTCTATGTGGCATTGGTGAGACCGCAGTTGGAGTACTGTGTCCAGTTTTGTGGATAACCTTGAGAGGGTCCAGAGGAGGGCCACTCGTATGGTTAAGGGTTTGCAGGCCAAGCCCTATGAGGAGAGACTAAGGGACCTGGATCTCTTCAGCCTGTGCAAGAGAAGGCTGAGAGATTATATTGTGGCTGCCTACAAATTCATTAGTGGGGTGCAGCAAGGAACTGGAGATACTTTGTTCACCAGGGTGCCTGTTGGGGTAACAAGGAACAATGGTCACAAACTGAGAGTAGATTTAGGCTGGACATCAGGAAGAACTTCTTCACAGTAACGGTGGCTAGAATTTGGAAAGGGCTTCCAAGGGAGGTGGTGCTCTCCCCTACCTTGGGGGTCTTTAAAAGAAGGCTGGATAGGCATCTGGTTGGGGTCATCTGACCCCAGCACTCTTTCCTGCCCAGGGCAGGGGGTCAGACTCGATGATCCATTGAGGTCCCTTCTGACCCTAACATCTATGAATCTGCATAGTGGGTATAGTGGCACTGAGCCACATCAGTAGGCCACACTAACTGACGTTGGCAGAATTCTTTGGAACATGAGAGGTGCATGAAAGGGGATTACCAAGATCCATTGCAGCTGGGTGGGAGCCTATGCTGGAGCCTGTCTGGATGTGAGACTGCCTCACAGCCAGAATCAGCTCTCACCAAGACCAGCCCATGCAGTTACCCAGGTTTTAGACCAGTGTATCTGAGATCAAACAGGTCCAGGGTTGTCTACTAGGTGCATGTGGACCTGCACACACAGTGAGCCAGAAGCTTCCTGTCTACTGAAGTACCTGCAGGGGCAACACTCCCAGGAAGGGAGGTCCCCTTAAAGGAATTGCATCAGGAAGTGCTTGCTGTCTGCCTGACCCAGACAGGCTGGTCCCCATTGTCCTGATTATGGGGGGCACCTGGGACAACCAAGGCCCCTGACTCATCCAGCAAGATGGTGAGAAGCCAGCAAGTCTTCAGGCCAAGCTCCTTCCGTCCCATTATCAGTTTTATGCAATGGGCTGCTGTGAAACTGGAAAAACCTGACCCTGCACAAACTGTTCTGAGGATCAGGGAAAATGCCTGGCTCAGCCTCTTGTACAGATGCCTGGCTCCCTGCCCCATCCTGGACAGTTATTTACAATCTAAACAGTGAGGGGAGGGGCTGACACTTGCCAAGAAACCTCAGGAAGGAACTCATTCTGGGTCCCTGTACAGCAAGACATGGTGCTCTGGAATCTAAGCATGAACATTCAATGGAAACAGCTCAAGAATGGGCACCACAGCCTGCTCTGGAACCTCAGGCAGGCGTCCAAGATGTCCCTCAGCTGGGCTGCCATCTCATTCTGTTCCTCTGAGCTGAGGCCCACGGGTTAGGTGCAGCCCAGGGATCTGTGTTCACCAGGGATGTAAACACATAGTTTCATAGTTTCATAGTTTCTAGGGTCAGAAGGGACCTGAGAAGATCATCTAGTCTGACCCCCTGCCATGGCAGGAAAGAGTACTGGGGTCAAACGACCCCAGCAAGGTGTACATCTAACTTCCTCTTAAAGACCCCCAGGGTAGGAGCCTGCACCACCTCCCTTGGAAGTTGGTTCCAGACCCTAGCCGCCCTGACCGTGAAATAGCGCCTCCTGATGTCTAACCTAAATCTACCCTCTGCTAGCTTGTGACCGTTGTTCCTGGTCACTCCTGGCTGTGCTCGGGGGAACAGGGACTCCCCCAATGCCTTCTGATCCCCCCTGACCAGTTTGTAACAGGCCACAAGATCCCCCCTCAGCCTTCTCTTGTGGAGGCTGAACAGGTTCAGGTCCTGTAGTCTCTCCTCATAGGGCCTGCCCTGCAGTCCCCTGATCATGCGAGTGGCCCTCCTCTGGACCCTCTCTATGCTGTCCACATCCCTCTTGAAGTGCGGTGCCCAGAACTGGACGCAGT
>NW_017729029.1:6297877-6299258 GCF_001723915.1 Gavialis gangeticus
TAAGCATGCAGTTCCCTGATGTCCCCTCCTGGATGTGTGCCAGAATTATTTTCTCAAACAGCTTGCCTAGGATCGAGGTAAGACTAACTGGCCTATAGTCCATGGTCCGAGCTTTTTACTGGCTTCTTCACCTGTGTGAAATTTCGGCAGCTGTTTCATTTTGGAGGTGTTTTGGCCGTTTTGGCACCTGAAATACCGAATCCGAAACATCTCTGAAACAGCCCCACAGTGCTCCTTTTAAGCGTTGGGAGGCTGGGGGTGGGCGGGGGATGGGGCTGGGCAGGGCACAGCAGGGCAGCCCTAGGGGCTTCTCCCCTGGATGCCCCAACTGGGCAGAGGCAGGCACAGCCAGAGGAGCCATGGGAGAAGCCCCCATGGCTGCCCTGTCTGGCCCCATCCTCCCGGCACTTTAAAAAAAAGGCCCCACACTCACCAGCTGTAGCAGCAGCAACTGGGGCCTCTGAGGGCTCATGGCAGAGCCTCCCCGCACAGGGGCAGTGGGAGGCAGCAGGGATCACCGCCCCCTCCCTCCCCCCATTTGGCACCCACAACACTCAGCCCCAGTGGTACCAGCTCCCAGACAACACACAGTGCTGCACCTGCGCCACGGGGCAGCTGCTGTGTGGGTGCCAGGGGGGGAGGGGCAATTCCCGCTGCCCCTCACTGTCCCATGCTGCATGGGAGGCCACGAGCTCTCAGAGGCCTTGATCACTGCTGCTACATTCAGTGAGTGCAGGGCTTTTTTTTTTGCTTTTTTTTTAAAGCGCGGAGGCTGGGGCTGGGAGGGCAGCCATGGGGGCTTCTCCCGCAGCCCCCCCTGCTGGGGCCAAGGCAGGCACAGCCGGAGGAGCCACAGGAGAACCTGCAGGCACCCAGCTGTCCTTGCCTCTCCCTGGTTGATCCGAATCTCCAAATCAGCGCCAAAACAGTGTCGAAACTCCGGAGCAGATTTGGCCAAAATGAAACAGACAGTGATCTGAAACACTGAAATGAATCACTGTCCTCAAAAATGGCTGAATCCAAAACAAAACATAGCCATTTCGCACAGCCCTAGTGTGTAGTCAGAGCACATAGTTTGTCTGCTTCCTTTACAGAGAGTGTCTCCTCAATGTGCAGTCCCCTTTCCCTGCCCTCATCTCTGCCTTTCCCAGACATGGACTCAAGGTCTCTGCTCTCTCCATATTTCCTCTCCAGCAGTTGGCCATGGGCCCTCTGCCTGCAATCCATGATGGATGGCTTTTCTGCACTCAAGCAGCTCCAGATGTTACACAGGCTTGTACATATCCCCCCTATTCAGCACTGGTGAGGCAACATCTGGAGTACTATGTTCAGTTTTGGGCCCCCCACTATAGAAAGTACGTGAATAAATTGGGAGTCCAAC
>NW_017729029.1:6304258-6318242 GCF_001723915.1 Gavialis gangeticus
TGACACTGCACCTCTAGCCTCTTCAGTGCACCCCTATGTTCTTCTGTCCAGAGCCCTTCCCTCTCCTTGTGAGCTGGAGCCCTAGCTGTGAGCTGGAGTACTGTGATGTAGGCAGGTCTTGGGCACTGGATTTTCCTTCCACTGTTTGAGCTTTCACAAATCTCTGTTGTTAATGGCAGCCAAACTGCATGAACACCTTGCCAGCCTTGAAGTCAGACCAACACTAATGGCATCCCCTATTGAGAGGTGGACAGGGGCACTCACTTTTCCTGTCTATCATTGCCCAAGTACCAACCATTGCTCTTGGCTACATTAGTTTCCCCAGAGGCATGAGTGGCCCTGGGACTTGAGGCTCACACAAAGGCAGCCAACACTGACATGAATCCCTGATTTGAGGACCAGGCCTTAGCACTGACTGGAATGATTTCATCCTGTGAACCTCAAAGGGCTGCAATTAGGGCCTGGCCCTTGTCTGGGTAAGCTCTGTTTAACAAGAGTGCTGATACTTTTCCAGGGCCCTTTGCTCTGCAGGGATGAGCTGAGCCGTGCAGAGAGCACAACTCCTGTGGGGTTCCATGCAGCCTCTCCAGGCTGGTTAGGGACTGGCTCGCTGTGTCTGAAGTGCTACAGAATTAACTTAGACCTTCCTCCTCCCAAGGACTGGGGGCGGGGGGTGGTGGTAATCGGGTACCTCCCTTTGCATGGCTGCTGTTCAGCTGAGGAGTTACTTACTCCGCATGAATGTCACAGCTGCCCTACAACCCTGTCCAGTCCCCGCTGCTTTGGTGCCCAAGGGTCAGCATTTCCCAAGCTGTTCCCAAGCTGCATCCCTGCAGTGGTCATTGCAGGGATACAGCTTGGGAACTGCTTTGTGCTGCTGTCAATGGAAGGAGCAAGATCCCACATGGGAGAGATTTCCCAGGGCTAGACACTGATCTGTCCCCTCACGATGGACTGCATAAGGACACTCATTGATAGTTATTAACAGAGAAAGCCTTTTAGGGTCAGGCCCAGTACCATCTGCTTCCACAGGCCTCTGTTTGTAGCTTGGCAGCAGTGCAGCTGCACTGCCTGGTGCCAACAGGGGCTCTGCTCAAGGTTTCCTCCTCTCCTCCCAACACTATGAACTCACACAGCCCTCCAGTGACTCATCTCATCATGGGACTGGGCTGGATACAGAGCAGCTCCAGCCAGGCAGCAGCCCCACCCTCCAGTCCATGAATCTTTGTGATTACAGCACTGGGGTGGGGAAGCTTTGGTGCTTCCATACTAGAAATGCAGGGAAAATAACCCTGACATGGCTTGGTAGTTTGAGGGAATGGCAAACAATCTTCTGGCAAAGGAATGGGAAGCACTTTCCATTTGAAAATGGAGATCTTGACAAAAATAAATGTCAGTGTGTAAAACAGTTTCCAAAATAATTCAGCTTCTGCAGAATTTTCTGATGCTTCACATCAACAGTTTTATCCAAAACCCTCCAAACATGCCCTATTTCCCTAATCTGCTTCCTCTTCCATAAATGGATAATTCTGATAAAGGATTTAATATAAAATATCTAGTAAAAGGTGCGACTCCTAGCACAGAATGAAAAAGAAATCTATCCTAGTTCCGGTGTGTCTTCCCACCTGCCAACTTAGCAGAGGGCATCACATCAGTCTTTCACAGTCAGAACTACGCACTAGCAAAGAGAGAGCCTGGAGAGGACTTGGCAAGTGTTTCTCATCTCAGACTGCTAATATACCACGTGATACTGCCAGCTGGGGCCCAAGTGGAGGGATAAGTATTATTATTTGTAGTGATTAGATCTCAATATTCAGGAAAAAATAGCTATTAATAAAATACAGTGATTCTAACTAGAGATGATTACAATCTTGACATCAATCACTGTTACTGAATTTTATGAGATCACTGGATCACAGAAAAGTAGGGCTAGAAGGGCCCTCATAAATTCTTCTAGTCCAGTCTCCTGCTCAGGTCAGGATCAACCCTGCCTATACCATGTGAGGCAAGTGCCTGTCTAATCTGCTTTTGAAAACTTCCAGAGCTAGAGATTCCACAGTTTATCTAGGTAGCCTGTCCCAAAGCTTGACTGCCCTCATAGCCAGGAAGTTCTTCCTAATCTTCAGTTTAAATTTCTTCTGCTGAAGTTTGAGGCCATTGCTTCTAGTCCTGTCCCCTACAGCCAGAGAAAAAGTCCATCTCCATCCTCTCTCTAATTGCCATTCAGGTATTTGAAAACTGTTTCCACATCCCTCCTCAGTCTTCTTTAGCCCAGACTAAATAATCCTAGCTCTTTCAGCCTTTCCTTGTAAATCACGCCAGGCCTTTAATTATTTTAGTCACTCTCTGCTGGACTCTTTCCAATCTGTCCACATCTTTCTTGAAGGGCAAGGCCCAAAACTGGACACAGTACTCCAGGTGAGGCTTCACCAATGCTGAATACAGTGGAAGAATCATTTTCCTTGATTTGAAAGAGATATGCCTGTTAATACAACCCAGGATGCTTCTTAGCTTTTTTTTGGCAACAAGAGCACACTATTAGCTCATATTCAGCTTATGGCTCATTGCAACCTCCAGGTCCTTCTCTGCATTACTGCAGCCCTGCCAATAATTCCCCAGTCTGTATTTGTGCATGGGATGGAATAATTGCAAGTGCAAGGCTTTGTACTTGTCCATGTTGAATTTAATCTGATTTATTTTGGACCGCTTCTCCAGTCTATCCAGTCATTCTGAAACCTAGCTGTACTCTCCGAAGTGTCTGCAAATTCACCCAACTTAAGTCACCACAAATTTATGAAGCATGCACTCAATTCCATTCCATACAGTTATGGCAGAATTCTGTTGCCCGTCATGTGCCTAAATTACACTTACCTAGCTGTGTCAGCAGCACTTCTGGTGCTCATGCAGTTGATTCTGTTACTTGTGTAGCATGGACATATAAACATGTATGTTTACATTGTGCACATTCAGTAAGCTACACACTGACCAGGCAGCTATGTGGCTACATACAAACAGATCTGAGAGCAAGTCACTGAAAATGAATGGCAGAGGAGTCCTCTCATGTTCTAGTCCTAATAGCTGAGGCCCCTGACAGATGTTACACTTAGGAAGTGATTAACTGATTTAATCAGTTACACCCCACATGCTCAATCAGCAAATGCTGTGAAAATCAGGAATAAACCATAAAGTTATTGCACAAAATATGCATAACAACTTTGTGGCTGGTTCCTATCATTCATTTAATAGAATGTGTGGCCAGTATCCAACCTCTGGAACACAGAGGAGCCTTTCAAGACTCCCATATGCTCCAGAAGCTGGGAACGCCCCTCAGCAGCTCAGAGCTCCCAACTGAAGGAGTGCACCATGCACTCCCCAAGGGTGAAGCCCCACAGCTGACTGGGTTCTCTGGTGGGGGAACACATGATGCACTACTCCTGTAGCTGGGAGCTCCAATTAGTTGACCAGGGCTCCCAGCTGGCGGAGCACAGAGAAACAAGCCTACTACTTACCAGTGCAGGGGGAGCCCAGGATTGGGTTCCCCCTACATCAGCAATATGACATGATGGGATGCGATGAAGGATCCCACAATTGCACTTGCTTAGGGCACTTGGCCAGGAAGCAGTAGACCGGATCTAGGCCCCACTCACCCACCAGGGGTTTAAACCTGCATTGCTTTAGATTTCCTAGCACATTGCTCTAACCACCACACCACAGGCTAGGTACTTTCTAGCCTGTTTGCCAGTACTCCTTTTGAAACTAAGCCATTGCACCGTGCATTCACTAGTTATTAGATAAAATGGGTGAAGAGCAGTGGTGAAGTTTCCACAGTACTGGGAACAAGAAGCCAGGCTAGAACACAAGACTTGCTCCTTTCCAGGGGAGTACCCAATCCCATAGAGCTGCTAATTTCTCACAGGCTCACTTGGCCTTCAACTCTCTCATGGCTGTCAGGCTTCAAAAGACTCTTACACAACATGGAAAGCTGACATTTTGGTATGCAAAGAGTAATAGAATTATGTCCTCGTTGTTATCCCCATGATGCTTATGGTTTCAACTGCCTATTTAATGAAAGTGATTGAAATGAAATTCAATTGAAATGAAATTCAAAGTGATTAAGGACATTTCTAGGAAGTCTCTGCTTTCTGCCCGTCTAAAGTGTCAAAGAGGATGACACTTGCAAAGTCACGAAGCCATGTCCATTACTCTTAAGTACATTTGCCCAGGCCCTGAGATGCACCGTTGGGCTTCTATGCATGTGCAGAGAGCCTTCTGCGACATGCTGGAAATCCAGCGTGTTGGAGCAGACTTGATTAATTGAGTCTGCTGGAGCGTGGAAATTAACATGCTCCAGCAGCCTCCAGCGTCACACATATCGGCATCCCTGCACTGAAAAATGGTGGTGGGGCACTTTAAACTAAAGCTTCTTCAAAGAGCTTAAGTTCAAAGTGCCCGGATACATGTGACATTCCAGGTGCTTTTAATTAGCCAGGCTCTCAGAGCTGCGCTAATTAAAGTGCCCCTCCCCACACACCTCCCAGAGCATGTGTATAAACACCCACTGTGACCTCTATTTTGCTTTAACTGTGTTTGCCATTTTCTTTTATTGTGCAGAGCTGTCAATAGGAAGTCTTGAACTATAAACTGAATATGTCCTACAAATGACAGGCTGTAAGTATTTGCTCATTTGCCTGTTTCAAGATGGCTCCATGAATGGCTTTAAAGTAACAGTTAAACATTTTTGTTGATTTCATAATACTTGGCTACTACAGCTTTCTTTGTGATTTGTAAACAGTTTAGATAACACCAGGTTCACCAACCCTTAAACAGGACCCCTTTGCCCATCTACCTACTGCTTCAAGAACACACAGATGGGACATACTGCTGATGCGCACAACAATGTACTTTGCACTTTTCTTCCCTAGAAAAATATACCTGTGTCAGAGCAAACCCACTCTCCAAAAGGTATTATGTCTGTGGAGAGCTAAGAACTACAGAAGAGGCTGTCTAGAAAGTAGCCACTGCTTGCTGCTTGTGGTTTGTTCTTTTTGGTCTGCCTTCCCTTCCTTTCTTTGATAATAAAAGTTGGAGTTAATCATCATGATTGTCTTTAATCACTGTATCTTTTAAGGCCTAGCAAGGACTTGCATGACTAGAATTGTGGAAATCACAACTGTAGCCATGGCCAAGACCATTTCCTGTTTCTCTACATCATACATTTCTCTGATCCATAAAACTATGACTCCTTCCTTTATCCTCCCCATGCACAAGTGGCTGGTAGGGGTGGCATGGAGTGGGGGGGCATATGCCCTCTCCTGAGATTGACCCCTGACTCGGCACCGCTCAGGATGGGGCAGATTTTTTGCCACACGGGCCGGCAGTGTGCTGCGGGGAGAAATGGTCACTAAGCCGTGGCACAGAAGTATAGGAGTGGATACGGGTCTTTTGGCCTGCCCAGCCCCACCCACAAATTGTGTCCCCTCAGACTCAGGAGGCACCAGTCACCCTGTCCCCATGTGCATGATGAGGTTGGGGCCCAGCTGAGCTTGGTACTACATAGACATGTACGGAGAGTCCTTCTCCCAAAGTGCTCGCAACATATGTGCCCCCTCTATGGGTGCTCTGAGGCTCAAGCACCCACCAAAAAATTAGCAGGTGCTCAGCACTCACAACCCATGACCATTTTGGCTGTTTGCAGACATTACAGAAACCTCAGAAATGACCCCCCTCCCCACACAAAACTGCGCTTTACCATAAGAAGTATGTTACTTTAACTCCGCTCCGCTGGGTCTGTATAGATCTGGCGGTTCAGCAGGGCTCTTTGGTGCTTTTAGCTAAAGCCAATTCAATCAGCTATAAGATAAAAGTGCCAAAAAAGCCCCCCCTACAGCGCTTAATCTTTACAGACTCTGCAGAGCCAGGCTGAAGTTACGTGCTGCCTCTTCTGGGCATACGTGGGGCTCGGCATGGGAACACGCCAGGTTTAAAGTGCCATTTTGGGTTTTTGGGGGTTTTTTTATGTCTGCAAGCACCCTCCAGCAAAAGCCAAAGTCAGCACCTATGGCTCGCAACATAGACAGTCAAAAGATGGGAAAAAGGGAGGCACACAGATGGAGAACTGCAGGGGAAAGTGACCTGTGCAATGACTCCAAAGTCACCTGGACATTTCAGTTAGAGAGCATTTCATTCTACTCCCCAGCCCTTATTTGTCTGTCTCAAAATGGCCACATGGGATCAGCGTTAGTCTGTCCTGTAGACTGGTGACATCAGCAGTGCTGTGGGCCAAGGAGTCTGGCTGGAATGGCAAGGAAGCTGTGGGTTAGGACTGAAGGACTTTTGCAGAGCTGTAGTATGAAGCCTACAATTTGGATCGCAGGGGTTGAGCTGTGTGTGAGGACAGCGAGAGAGAGGGAGCTGTTGAGGGATCTCAACAGAGCAAAGTGGAGGCCAGGAACAAAAATCCTGGGGTGGCTGTGAGTCAAGACTAGAGTGCGTGAGCAGTGCCGTGGGTGCAACCTGTCCACTCTCAGCTATATTGCCACCTGTCTGTCTATCAAGCCATTAGACAAGCCACGCTTCCCAGCAAAGACCAGAATACAAAAACACTTTGTTTCTCATATTCATGACTAGCTTCCTCCCTGCAGCAGCCAAACATTCCTCTGCCCCCTGCACAGAGAAGCCTTGGCCCTCCACCTGCAGGGCCTTTCTTTGGCCTCCTGCTTGCCAGGATGTTTCTGAGTGGCTGGCCCCAAGTCAAGCCTTGCTACTTTTTGCCTGGTGCTGAAGGGGAACTTACTGCTGCTGTTGCTGCTCTCCTGGCTGCTTGGTTGCACCCATTCACATTTCTTGAGGTTGTCTGACCAACAGAGTTGTGCAGGAGAAGCACTGAACCATGTTCCCAGTCAGGATTTGCACCCTACCTAGCCAGGGTTTCCCTGGCACCGTCATTGGAGAGAAGGGTTTGTCACTCCAGACCTAGGTCTAATTCACATTCCATTTCAGAGGTAGGGGATGACAGAGTCCAGACCAGGTTCAAGCAGGAAGATGGCTCCCCCAGTCTGTCAGGATCAGAGGGGAGGTGGGTTGGCATGGCTGGGAGAATCAGTGTCAGTGCTGGTGCCAGGCAGGGAGTGAGGGCTCTCCTGGCTTCATTACTCCTTTGCAGTCACTCAACGGCTGCTCTGCCCTTCTCTCCCCACCTAGCAGAGGCAGGTACTTCACATTCCAGACTGAGCGATATGTCCCCCAGGGGTGCTCGGTGCCCATGACCAGCCCTCCCCATCAGCCATTGTTCCCCTTCCCCACTGTCCCGATAGGGCCCTCCAGAAATAAGCAGCCAGTCATTACAGGGCAAGAGAGCATCAGCTTTGCTGACTGCAGCCAACCAGTTCGGGCAGTAAAAGATGCTCCTGGGAATTGATTAGGGTAGGGAAGACTGATTAGCCAGGGTGCAGAGAGTTCCTAACAGCCCACAGAAAGGTCTGAGTGGTCCATATCATGGAGAACTTTACAAGCAACTAGAAGAGCAGTTCATTGTTGCAGGCAGCTCCATGGGCCCTGCCTGACTGGTCCCCCAGGAAAATATATTCCTTTCCGTAGGAGCCACCTCACAGGACAGTTATTACAGGGTCTACCTCACATGCAGCATTCCCACAGCTGTGGGGGCTGTGCTGAAGGAAATGGTCCCCATATGGCAATGCCCCATGGTGCCCTCCCTTTCTAGGAGGTGGTAATTTGTACTGACAGGGAAGCTGCCTGGCTACAGGGTGTGGGTATATGAGCTCAGCTTCCCACCTCAGGACCACTGGCTTTATGCCTCCACAGTGCTGCCACAGCCAGGTGAGCTCAGGCTCAAGCCCATCCTGCCAAGCAGAGCTGCAGACCCAGAACTTCACCAATAAAACTGCTCTGGGCTTGTCCCCAACAGATGTTCTTAGGTATCTCAGAGACCAAGGGCTTGAAAGCAACAGCAGAGGGGTAAACCTGGAGCAGCCTCACTAATGACTTTCTAGGCTTAAAGCGTGACTGCACACACAGGCAGTAAGTTCTCCATGGTGGGGCAGGAGCCAACAGCCTTCCCTAGTCAGAGCTTTTCCCTCCAGCACCTGCCCATATGGCACACTGCAGGCCTACCAGAGTCTCACCCAAGTGCCAATATCCCAGTGTCAAGGATATTAGGTAAGTGAGTTTTGCATTTCTCAAGGTTAGTAGCAGCCAGGGAATTAAAAAAAATTCTGCCTGGATTTAATCAACACTGCACCTCTGCCACTGCCTGTGAGCCAGGAGTCCTGGTGTCACTCCACCAAAGTGTAAGGTCAGGACTGACACATACCTAATGAACTGGGTGGCAGGGGATGGCCTGAGCAAGCTGTGGTTTGGATTTGAGGGGCATCAGCAGAGCTGGAAATGGAAGGGACAATATGAAATAAGATGGATAAGCTGCAATTCAGGTTGGAGGGACACTAGCAGAGCTGGAGAGGGAGGGATCCAGGATTGAACGAGCAGGGAGAGATGTGGACTGGCATGGTGTGGTGTGTTGAAGTTCATGCAGTATTTGTTGTGCACACTGGACTCTGTTATTATTCCACATCATTCAATCTATTTGCTACAATAACCCTAATATTTTTTTCAAAGAAAAACTAGTAACCATATCTGGGGGGTGAGGCTTGGGGGAGAACACCTGTGGCAACCCATTTCCAAAAAGGCACATGAAAGAGCAATTGCAGCCAGAGGAACCCACTTCTGTGCTAACCCCTCCTGCCCCCCAGCTATCCATGCCCATGGGAAGCCAGGACCTGAACACCAGAGACAGGCTGTCTAGTACAGCTGCAGGAAGATGTCCCGGTCCTTTTTGGACACTGGAGCTGGCCCCTTATTTTTGCTCTCCTTGTCCAACTGGCTGCTTCCAGGCCCAGGCTGGGAGGCCAGGGGGCAGCTGCATCACATATTTTTCAGCAAAAACAGTAAATAGCTGAACCCTGCCAGAGCAAACTAGGCTCAGCTTCCAAGAGCCTCTCCCCATATCTCTTTGAGGGGTGCCTTTAGGCTGAAATCAGCTGTCTGGGGCAGTCAGCAGCCACCCCTACTGTTTGTTTTGCTGCCTGCATCAAAGACGTGGGGTTTTTATTTTTGATGTCCCTGAGAGCTGGGGCTGAGGAAGGATAGGGGTGGCAAGCTCTGCAGCAGGATTCATATTACACAGCCAGTGCCAAAGGACTATGTTTCAGGCAGCACAAAACCAAAACTTTAGCCAATCAGGAACTGTCAATGCAAATATTCAGTGTTTAAGGACATGGGCTTCTCTGATAAGGCTAGGTTCTGGCTGCACCACTGATCTTTTAGCAGTCAAAAAGCAGCTTTTCAGCATGGTACAGTGAACAGTGGTCTCTGCCTTACAACTTCCTCCAGCCAACAAATAGCCTCTATTGTCTGATGGTTGGAGCTGGGATGTAGTGTCATGAATCCTGACTTCTTGTGTTGTGCCTATTGAGACATGTCCAGTGCTTTGAAGGACAGGATTGGGAGCCAGGACTCCTGGGTGTCATTCACAACTAACTAACTGGTGTGATATTGGGCAAACCTATTAAGTTACCAGTACCCTGACTTCCATGCCTTCAAAGTGGGTACACTCAAAGGGCTGCTCGATAATGGATGCTGCAAAATGCTTCACAATAATTGGATGAGGAGTATTCACATGATGCTGCTTGAAAAAGTCTATTGAAATCCACGTGGCTACTCAAATTCTCCTGTGCTCCCTGTAGGTGATGCATCTTCTTTTTACTGTTTTGAGAAGACTCTTTTATTTCCCATCAATTTCCCAGTAGGGAACATAAAAACCAAGAGGTACATTTTAAAGTTGGAAGATTTTACACTGCGATCAGAACCCTGATACCTGGGCATGTTTGTAATCCAGGCAAATGGAGGGCAGTAACACTTTTTATACAGTGCTTTAGTTCAGGTGTTCGCAACCTTTTTCTTCCTGAGGCCCCTCCCCTAGCATGCTATAAAAACTCCATGGCCCACCTGTGCCACAACAAGTGCCCAGCTCCCCAGCCTCACCCACACAGTTCTGGGTGCAGCAGGCAAGGCTCAGCAATTGGGAGCCCCAGGGCCCCACTTACCTGAGCAGCAGCAGTGTGGAGCTTTGCCCATCTGTCTGCAAGATGGAGGCTATGGAGCTGGGCGGAGCAGGCCCACTGCCTCCTCAGAACTTGCCTCAGAACTGGTGGGGCAAGGCAGCTCCTCCCCATATCAGGCTGGGTGGACGCCCTGAAACCTGCTCGCGGCTTCCCAGGGGGCCACAGACTCCCAGTGGAGAGCTACTGCCTTATTTTATCCTGAAGCTGTTTATGGGGCAGAACCTGTAGCATCCAGAAAATGACAGGAAGTGCAAATTTCAGAGCACTGACAACACTGCAGCCATTGCAAGCAGAAGTTGCATCTGTGCTACGTTTTCTGGATAGATGTCTATCCGCATGCAGAATGCATGGCACTAATCAAGCCACTAGGCCCCCACATCCAAGAGAAATGGCTACAACCTCTTGGCCAGACATAAGTGGCATGAGCTGACCTGCCCATTGCTACCATAGGAGCATCTGTCAGCAGATGTGGACCCATCACAATACACACAAGTAACAATGCCACGAAAAAGGCTTACAAGATTTGCACGAGGATGGATGCACTGTGCTATCCAGAGCTGGAGAGACACTTACAAGCCAAAGGATGGTGACTAGAACAAATCCAATATGGCCATGGCTCCACCACCCCCAGCCCTGGCAGGACTCAACCTTAAAATCAGCCAGGGGAAGAGCCCCATAAACACAGCTATCATCTTCTCTCTCTCTTCCCTGCTGTCCTCAGTCCTACCTGAATCCCAATAAATAAGCCTAGTTTTCTCACTTCCCGACTAGAGCACCATGCTCCCTGCTCCCAGCCACTAAGGCTTCTCAAAGCTGTCTATGCCTGGAAGGTGAAATAGGTGCCTGGCGGCAAAGACAAGATGTGGACCAGCTCTGCCAATGAACCTTGACCCAGTCCCAGTTTCTAGAAACAGCAAAGCTGCCCTCCTTTCCTGCCCAGTGCCCCTGGCACACGGCCTCTTCACATTGGAAGTGACCAGCCTTAGAAGACCAGTGTGCTGAAGGCAGAGATGATATATGCAAGGCCGTTTCCAGGCTAGGGTCTATTTTCTATTTTTGTTTCCTTTTTACAGAGAAAGAAAAAATCTCTTTGCCTGAAAACCTACCAATTAGATGATGCTAAAAGTATGCAATTTGTCAGACAAAACCTTGTTGCCCAAGCAGTGTAAAATGTCAACCCCCTGGGATAGCCATCCCTTAAACACCTGTCATACCAGTCAACAGTATGTGGAGATTCAATACAATTTATCACAAGTTTTGACACAATAATTACTCGGTGAAATTCTTTGACCCATGTCCCGCAGGTGCTCAGACAAGAGGACCAGAATGGTCCTTTCTTGCTTCAAAAAACTATTACTTTAGCCAGGCTTTGCTTCTGTGATTGCCTTGAGTTGTGGAAGCCTTGTCCTTTCATGCTGCTTATGCTGTTTAGGTTTCAGTTGTTACACCACAGCCTGCAATACAAATGCATCTGAAAGGCTAAGTCTGAAAACTTTGGTTTGCTCCCAGAATACAGGAAACAAACTGTGGGAGCCTGGCAGCAATCTCCCCTGGCTCCATGCAGAACACTCAAACTAAGCAAGAGATGGCACACACAAGAGAGTTTGTGGAAAATGCAAGGGACCCGGCCTGCCAAAAGTTAAGAGTTTAGAGGAAATGTACTTGAATGAAATGCTTAATCTTAAATTAGCGTATTTAAACTCCTTCAAAACACAGCTTCGAATTCTGACCTGACAGAAGTTTGTGCCAAAACCATGTTTGATACCGGAAATGAAAGCACTACAAAAACAACCCTGCTCCCTAAAAGCACATTGGTACAGTTCAGACCCAATGGAAACCAGAGAGTTAGATGAGGAAAACAGGATACAACTTTAGTATCTTAAGCAGCAACCTATATACCTGCAAAAAAAGCACTAGCCACAGAGAATAAGATTGCACTGGAAAGTTTGAAGTCTTTGAAGTAAATGTTTCCAACTGGGCTTTGCCTGTTGGAGACCCTTTCATACTACCCACTAGCATTTTGGAACAATCAGTCCCACCGGATTCATGTTAAGCTTTATACTAAGTCCAGTGCATGCCGGGACAGGGCTTTGGGTACTAAATCAGGGCTGCATGGATTGCTGCACAGACACAAGTGTTAAATCTTCTGGCTAGTATTTACACCTCACTGTTAGTCACAGAGTCTTGACTGAAGAAGCTCCCAGTAACCTGGGTTGCAGTGTGAAACATTCACTTGGCCACTAGCCTGGAAAAGGCCCAATGTCCTGACAAAAATAAAGGAAAGGCATAGCTAAAACTATTGCTGCTCTGGCGCAGCCTGGCGTACGGATCAGTGCCCAGCGCGACAGGCAAGTCTCAGTCTACTCCATGAAGAAGGGGCAGGGGGGTGCAGATTGAGGCTCCCACAGTGAGGGAGTGGAGTGGGGCAGGAGCTGGGGTGAATGGGACCCCGGGCGGGTTCTCGGATGCTCAGAACCTGAGCGGCTCATCCAGGGGCGCTCTGCCGCGGTGCGCGTCCTGGGGGGAAAGGGGGACACATGCCCCCAGGATCTGTGTGCAGGGTGGAGGCAGGCTGCTGCTGTGGGCTGGGCTCTGCACCCCACTGCTGTTGCCTCCAGAGCTGCATGTGATGCCACGCATGTCCCACCACTGGGCTGCGCTATGTCCCCTGCCCTCCCAGCAGCGGGACACACATGACATTATGTGGCTCTTGAGGCAGCAGCAGCAGGGTGCAGAGCCCCAGCCCTCAGCAGCAGCCCACCCCTGCCCTGTGCACAGATCTGGGAGGCAAGTGCCCCCAGGTCTCTGCCAGGGTGCACGCAGAGGCAGGAAAGCCCCTGGATGAGCTGCCTGGAGGCCTATTCACCCCTGCTCCTGCCTCTGCCCCTGCCCCACACTACCTCCCTCACTGTGGCAGCCCCTTCCCCTCCAAAAACTTACCTGCTGGGGGGGTGCGTGTGCACACGCATGTGTGCACTCCACCTCCCCAAATATTTTCTCCTTCTGCCTGTGCCACCCATGATGACTCTGCAACTCCTGCACATCCTAGAGACCACCAGGAGTGTCTTGTCAACCACAGAGTGGCAAGTGCATGTGCAATGGGATGTGTTCCAGGCAGCTCAGTGCCCAGGAGATCCACATGAGCACAAGTAGCAGGAGCATAAACGCTGCTCTGTGCCTAAGGCTGCACCTAACCCTGGCACTCCCAGCTTTGCCAGGCTGCATGGCAAGGCCTCTCTGGAGCTGCTTGGGGTGAACTCAGGCTTAACACACAATCTCCTTCACAGGGAGGGGAGAAGACAGTGTCCCATCTGGCTTCCATTTAACCCAGGGGGAATTTTACCAGCCACAACCACCCCAGTTCCCTGACACCTTGCAGCTAGCCCCTCTCCTTCCTCCAAGCAGGAGCTGCTGGCACAACAGGGGTTTTGCTAGGAAAAAGAAGTGCCAAGGATTCCTGGCAGCCCACGAGGGACCATCCTCCTGCTCTTCAGTGAACACCAGAAACCACAGCCACGGGCAACTAGACAGAGCCCTCCACCCACGGACAGACAGACTGGCCAGCGGCGCAGTGCCAGCAACTGCCGCTCAGCTCAGGCCGGGCCGGGTCCGGCCGCTGCCGTCATCCAGCCAGGCGCGGAGGGCCGCCCTGAGCCCCCTCACAGGCTCACTGCCTCTTCTTGCGTTGGAAAGCGGCTTGAGCCCCACCAGCCTCCACCCGGGTGCCCAGCTAGGGGTGGGCCGCGCCAGCAGGTGCTCGAGTCCCGCACGCAGCGCTTTCCAGGGGCGCCTTACCTGGGCGGGAGGGGGGCGGAGGGCGGCGGCGCAGCAGCGCCCGCAGGCGGCCG
>NW_017729029.1:6318898-6328626 GCF_001723915.1 Gavialis gangeticus
GCTGCCCGGGGGCAGCCGCGGGGCTGGGGCAAGGCGGGGTGGCTCCCACCCGGGGGCAGCAGCCGAGGAGGCCCCGGTACAGGATGAGGAGCCGTGAAACCAAGTGACCCCCTCGGCGCCTCCTGGCTGCAAATGCTGGTGCGTTGTCAACTGTGGCTGGAGCAGAAACCAAAGGCTGGAGGCAAGTGCCCCAGCGCACTGCCCTGGATCCGCCCGGCGGTGACTCCCGTGGCGCTGGCGGCTACTGCTTCTTTCTGTGACTAGGCAGAGCCAGGTCCCTCTGCTCCCTCCTGGGACCACTCTTCCCCTCCCCTTAAGAGTGTCTGATCGGATCCCATGAGGTGATTACGAGTTCAGCCCGGTTCCCTGCTTGCCGATGCCCAGGGCACCCTCTCTGACGCTCTGGAAAGAAGAGAGACGGCAAAAGGCCTCAAGAGTCCTGAGCTAAGCCCGGCCTTGCTGTCCGCCTTTGGGAAGCTGGGATGTGGCAGCCATGCGTCATACTTAAAGACACAGTGGGGGCCTGGCATGTTGCGAGCTAATGCCTGGGCTCCAGGGCGCGTAGTCAGTGTGCAGTAGTAACAGGCTGGGGGATGTGGACCACCTGTGAGGCGGCAAGCACCCATCCCAGCTGGTGCCAGT
The DNA here is from genome assembly GCF_001723915.1 of Gavialis gangeticus. Lineage (NCBI taxonomy): Eukaryota > Metazoa > Chordata > Crocodylia > Gavialidae > Gavialis > Gavialis gangeticus. The sequence continues at coordinate 6,319,541 of NW_017729029.1, forward strand.
GTCATTCACTTGCCTAGTTGCCTATGATCATACCTCCCTCTAATGGCTGCTCCAAGGACTGCAACAGGGGCTTAAGTGTGAATCTTTTTGATGAAGGGTTTTAGAGCTGTGACTCAGTTCCCAGGCAGAATCCTATTTCACTTCATATGCCCAGCATAACTGTCACTTTTGGTGCTTTTGCACACCTTGTGGTCCTACAGCTGTATGCAGTGTGGACATGCAAGGTGTCCACACAGTGACTAAGCATGCACAGTTGTCCATGCTCTGGCTGGGCGCGCATGCAGCTTCACGCACATAGTTGGTCATAAGTCTCAAAATTCTGGAGAAAACCTAGATGAGGGGTTTGTGTCTTAACCCACTGGCAGTTGCCCAAAGAGGAGACCCAGGGCCGTGGCCCCCCTCAACCAAAGGGGAGTTGAACCTGTATCACAATGAGTTCCTAGTAAGCTAAGTGCCAAAAATGGCAGCTATGCCACTGTGAAATTGCTCTTTGGGCATGTAAATAAAATAGGATTCTGCGCCTCATTTCTATGTGCACATAGTTCACAATGTGCTGCCTCTTGGGAAATGCAAAGCACTGAGTAGGTAAAGGTGAGGGGGCCTTTGTGACATGATTCTCCCCTGCCAGGGGTCAATGGGAAACATTTTTCCTTTTGCACTGGGCTGGATGTGTCAGGCACTAAATGAAAGCTCTTCTCTAGCTGTTGAAGTGTTTGCGGTTGTGGTAACACAACCAACACAAAGTAGAGGCCACAGAGCTCTCCAGCAGGGTGGTCTACAGCATACTCTCTGCAGCTCTACTGAGCACACATTTCCTTAACAAGGCTGGCAGCAGCAATGGCAATTTGTGGTTCTTTCCCATATCTCACTTTCTGCTTTTGAGGCAGACGGGATTTGCTTTCCTCTGGAAAAAAGGCACAACAAGGACCACGTACAACCTGCCTGCAATAGCTTAGGCATTGAGGTGCACAGCTGGGTCTCAGTGTGTGGAATAGCAAGAGGTAGCCCATAGTTTAGTAATTTCACTGCAATGCAGGATACGTCCAGGCAGTATTAGGGACTAACTATGAACTGGAAGTTTTTACTGATGTTCTTCAGTCCTTTCTCTTTTCTGACAGTGATCAGCAGGAGTGGAGAGGGGTTGTGAATGTGACAGGAAGTCTTGACCAGCAGTCCACAGCAGTAGCAATCCCTGTATTGGCCATGCTGTGATAGAGAGGGCTCTGCCTCCTTGTCCTTATCTAGCATGGTCTATATGGAACAGGCCTTGCTTTCCTATGAATCTCTGGCCCTCTTCGCTGTGGAGGCTGGGAGCAGAGTGGGACAGGAAGCCATGGAGTTTTGAGGGGGCTGGCTGCTCATTTCCAGGGACTTTGACAGGGAAAACATGTTGAGCTGTTTTGCTTGCATTCTTCTGGCATTCCTCTTGTGTGAGTACTCCTGGCCCTCAGCAGCTGCACTCCTCTGCCCAACCCCCCTCCCGGCATACGCTAAAGAAAACATTTATACTGGATCAGTGGCAAAAATGTCCCTGTTTGAAACCCTCCCTGACCTGCTGCCACTGTGGGATTATAAAGCATTGAAGTGGAGACATAAAACCTTGGCTTTCCTGAGCCTGGATGAGCGCCGTGCTGACTTCACCATCGGCTGCACGTAAGGTATCAGGGTCCCACCAGACCCTTCCCACCTGTCCTGACAAGGAGGTTCCTTTGATAATAGAGGAAGCAGTTTTGAGCAGCACTGAACCATGAGCACAAGGGACAAGATAGCTGCTTCCCAAACTGAAAACAGGGAAAAAGGCTTCCTGAATGACTGGATTTACAGATTACACCACAGACAATGAACTCTCCATGGACCTTCCAGCTGTTTTCCTTCCCTGCCCATTTAAAAATCTATAAAGTAGTTTTCATCCTGTCAAAAGTAACCATGGTGCCTATCCCATTTTATGTTTGGGACCTCCTGTGTGTTGCTGAGAGGTCTGATTGGTCAAACCAAATGTGTCTTGCTTATTAATAACTATTAGTTTGTTGTCTAGAGTTGTTTTCACCCCAAAGGATCCCCAAACTTTTGCAAACTGTACAAAAAACCCCTCATTTATTTATTTATGCATTTATCTATTTAAGCTTTACGAAAATGTAGCCACTTTCTGGGTGAAACAGGGCAACGTTTTACCAGCACAGAACAATGCAGGAAGCAAAGGAATTCTGTACCCGAAAAATGCTTGACCCAAGAGTTGGAAACCACTTCAGATTTGGGAGTTAAAAAACCCTTTGTCTCTAAGAAAGGAGTATTATCATTATCATTATCATGCACAAGTTTCTCATCTGAAGACAGTGCTTTGAGCCTTGAGTCAGTAACATGGCTCTGAAGAACTAAGTCCTATAAGAATCTCCCATCCCTACCCAACACCATTTGGCTTTGGAAGGCGCAGTGGGTTGTAGCACATAGCATCTTAAATTGAAACAAACAAATGCATTGCTAAAGCTGAAGTGAAATTGAAATTTATGATCTGGCAAGGTTTGGACTCAGATCCTAGAACTTCTTTCATGGCTTTATTCAGCTTGCAGTGGCCAGGATGATCAGCTAGTACCTTGGTTGCCTTTCACTCTTGCTGTATCTGTGCAGCAGGGAGTAAGGCTGTGCAAAGCTTTGGGTGGTGATTCGATTCGGAGGAGATTCGGCCCAATTCGGTGGCTGAATCTTGAAATCTGAATTGAATCGGAGCCGCAGTGGGCAGGGCAGCCATGGTGGGGGTGGCTGGGACAACGGCGGGGGGCACATGCAGAGCCCCTCATGCAGCGTGAGGCAGTGGGGATTGCCCCCCTGCCAGGCAGCACCTGGTGAGTTCGGGCTTTTTTTCCCCAAATGCTGGGGCGGGCGGGGCAGCCATAGCCAGGCTGGCGGGGATGGGCCTGACAGATTTGGAGATTCAGCAGCAGCCAAACCTCTGAATCAGATTTGGCCGAATTGATTCAGGACAGTAATTCAAATAAAATCATATCACTGTCCCCCGAATCGGCCAAATCTGAAGTGAATACTAGCCACTTCGCACAGGCCTAGCAGGGAGCTTCTAGTAAGGCTTCATTTGAGAGCAGATGGTTTGGATTCTGGGTCTGTGCTGTTTTGTGGACAGTGTCCCTGCAAGCATTTTGAGAAACTTTCTCCCTGCCCCAGAGGGGCTAAATTTAACATGATTTTATTTGATCTTTTGTTCTTGCCAATTTTTTTTTTTTTAAAGGCCATTGGCAGCAAATGCTAATGTCTGCTTGGACTTCCCTCCACCTCCTCCCAGTTCCCTGAAAGCTGTGCTGGGAATCCCACAGGAAGCCGAAGAGACCTTACTATCCAAAAAGTATGAGAGACCTTCTGTATTCTTTAAACTCTGAGATCCAAAATGTGGTACAGTAAAAAAAAAAATCAAAAAAAAAATCAGATTTTAGGCCTAGCTTTTGGAAGAGACAAGCAATTGTTCTTTCCTAAGGAAAGCATGCAGCCTTCAGCATCTCCACTGGTGAGGAAAAGAAAAGGAGGGGAAAACATGAGAGAAAGCCATAAATCAGAATATAGCAGTTGCAATGGGCTCGAATGTACCAGGTTTCTGGTGCTTGACATGACAATCAGCAGGAGGGTGGTGAATTAACACTGCCAGCTCTGTGAGAAAGGGATTTTTCCTGCTGATGTCCCATGAACATCTCCCAAAGTCAGAGCAGTGTGGGCAAAGGTGTGCAGCAAGGCCCTTTACTGTGCTTCAGTGCTGGAAAGAAGCACATGGAAACAGATTAGTGGTAGGAGGGTTCATACCTCAGCACATGTACTGTCCAGGCTGCTGCAGAAGCATGAATGAAAGCAGGCGGGAGTTCTCTGATGTATTCTGAATTAGTACAACCACCTTCTTGTGAATTGCATGCTGCTCCCACTCAGGGCAGCATGATGGACCCCAGAGGACAGCCCAAAAGGAAGCATGCTTTGCACTTGCAAAGGGCTGTGCCATCTATACTCCTTAAGTTAAAAGTTCTTTCAGGTCCATGGTGCAGATGGAAACCAGATATTTAGAGGGAGGGAAGTATGTGAGGTCATGTATCAGGTCAGTGACAGAACTGGGGGTGGAACCTCTCTCCTCAGTTTGGGGCCCTTCACCAGTGGGGCAAGGCTACCATGAAGTCACCATGGGGAGAATTCTATTACTCTTTGTGCCGTATATGGTAGTTCCCCAGTTTTGTAAGTGGCATTTTTGGCCCTTACACATGGCTATCAGTCTACAGCAAAGAGTAACCAGCAGACTAAAACCAAGGGGGATGAAGCCTGTACAAACTGGTGTATGAATATAGACTCTGTGAGGCATAAGCATGGCCAGAGTGGAAGAGGCGGCCATGAATAACCTTTAAGGCAGTGGATGCCCTGGGGCATGGATGGGCCAGGAGGACTCCACTTAGTGCTTGAGAGGTAGGATTATGATCAGCTGGGTCCAGGAGGGACCTGCTGGCTGAAGAACAGATGAGGGCTTGCTCTGGGACCCTGGAACATCCTTTTTACAATCAAATAACTCCATCAAGGCATGGTAGGAAAAGAAAAGGGAGGGTACCTGAGGAGCCAGAGCAGGGCAGGAGCCACATAGTCACTAAAAGGGACATCACAGCTGCCCCTGAGGACCAGTCCTGTCACAGTTCCATATGTTATGCACTGGCCAGGCAGCTACATGATCTACATATGTGAATACCTAAATATAAGTCCTGGAGACATGTTCCATGTTTTTAGCACCAGTAGCTCTGTGATTAGGACACTGACCCAGGAAGCAAGAGATAGGCAAGCATTTTAACCACTCAGCTATTGGGACTAATACATGGGATCCTTCTCTCCTCCATTGGTGTCTAACACCGGGTAGCCGTGGGTTTTTGCCTGGCTACAGTTCTGAGACATATGTATATACACAGATTGTGCATACATTGCTGTGTTCCTGCCCAGTCAACACAAAGGCTACTGAACATGTGCAGGAGCAGTGTGGACATTATGGCTAGAGACAGACATTCAAAAAGCCTGAGCCTGAATTGATTCAATCTTTGCAGGTTAGTTTAACCTGCAAAGCTTGAACCGATTTGGAAATGGATAGACATCCCTTTTCATTCCAGAAATGCAGGCTCAGGTTAGAAGCCAGGGGTGCTAGAGTAGCCCTCCCTCCCTTTAACAGCACTGAGCTGTGTGCGGGAAGGCCTCAGGCCCCAGGAGGATGCTCTGATTAGGGAGGGGTTCCTCCCTTCCCCAGTAGAAGCGAAGGCAGTTGATAACACAGTGTTTATCACTAGGGCTGTGTGAAATTTCGCCACCAGTTTTGTTTCGACTTGTTTCAAGGTTGCAACAGCAAAATTGAAATGAAACAGGTATAGTCGAAACAGCCTTGAAACAAAATGAGGCTAGTCGAAATGTTTTGCTGTTTCCCTGTTTTGCCCATAGGCTATAATGGGGAAGGATGAAACAGCCTATAACTTTGTAATTTATGGCCTGATTTGGATGAAACTTTCAGGAATGGTAGTCCCTTCTGAGGGCACAAAACCTGCCAAGTTTCACAGAGATAGGTACAGGGGGTTCAGGGAAACTGCACCCCAAAGTCGTGAAAGCAAAACTCATGTCATGTATGTGTTAAGCCACAGTGGGGTCAAAACTGCAGGTGTGCTAGTCCCTGCTGAGACCACAAAGCCTGCCAAGGTTCAAGGAGATAGGTGCAGGGGTTTGGGGGAAACTACCTCAAGCTGCAGACAAGCAAAATTTGTGACATGGGTGACACTGTGTGTGTTAAGGCGCAGCAGGGTGAAAGCTGCAGGCCTGCTAGCCCCTGCTAAGGCCACAAAGCCTGCCAGCTGCTAATGAGATGGGTGCAGGAGGGTTCTGGGGCCCTGCACCTCCGGCTGCCGACAGGCAAAACTCGTGATATGGGTGGTTGTGCAACTGCTGCCTCTCATCAGGCAGCAGGACTGAAGATCCCCCACCACTTGCCACCACAGACCTGGGGGCAATAAACGACAAAAGTATGAACATAAGCCAGCAGTGTGATGCTGTAGCCAGCAGGACCAACAATACCCTGGCATGCATCAATTGATACATCTCCAGCAAAATCAGCAAAACCATTGCAAGGAAGTGATTCTCCTGATCTGCTTGGCATTGGTGAGACCGCAGCTGGAGTACTGCATCCAGTTCTGGGCTCTGCACTTTAACAAGGATGTGGTAAAGCTTGAGAGAGTCCAGGGAAGGGTTATCCATATGATCAGAGACTTGCACAGCAAGCCATATGAAGAAAGGTTGAGGGACCTGGGACTCTTCAGCCAGAAAAAGAAGGCTGAGAGGGGACTTGGTAGCAGCTTACTGCTACATCTGAAGTGTACATCTAGGGCTCGGTGAACAACTGTTCACCAGGGCACCCTTGGGGAAAACTAGGAATAATGGTCACAAACTCCTGGAAGATCATTTCAGGCTTGTTTCAGGCTCAACATTAGGAAAAACTACTTCACAACTAGGGTGTCCAGACTGACAGTTTCCCTGAATCCCCTGCACCTATCTCCTTGAAACTTAGCAGGCTTTGTGGCTTCAGAAGAGGCTACCATTCCTGCAAGTTTCATGCAAATCAGGCCAGAAATGACAAAGTTATAGTGTGTTTTGACCTTCCCCATTATAGCCTATGGGTGAAACGTCAAAACGGTGAAACCTTTTGATACTGTTTTGACAGGACAAGACAGAACAGAACAGAACAGAACAGCTGTTTTGAATTGAAACAAAATTCAAAACAGAACACTGTTCCGTCGAAACGTCGCAATGCTGGTCGAAACAGAAGGCTTTCGTTTTGCACAGCCCTATTTATCACCCCTAATTCAGTGTTTATCAGCCCATTAAGAAAACAAAACAGCCTCTCTCATTAGTTCAAGCTCTTCTTAAACAAATTTTTCCAAGGAAAAAATGGAGCAACGTTTCCAGAGTAGTATATAGGGTACACCTCTTGTCAAACTGACAAGCCCTTCCCCTTGACAGGTGCCCTGCCCCTTGCCCTGCCTCCTGGCTGCCATATTGGGACTAGAACTCCCGGTCCTAACCCCTGACCTTTGCCAGCAGAAACCCTGCCACTTCCCAGGTAGTTCTCCATTTTGGGGTGGAGAACAGGAAGTCCTGACCCATCACATGCCCTTATGGCATCAGAAGGCCTGCCCCTGGCCATCATGTTGGTGACCACCTTGACTGCCATATTATTTCCCAGAACACCCTGTTCCCTGTGGCAGAAGGCCACCTTTGTTTCTCCCCAAAAACTCCGCTCTGTGACAATTTGGTTAGGATGGGCCCAGCAGAGGAAACACATCTTACCCTAGCACTGTAGGTAACCTGAGCTGGATACATTCCTGAGGGAGGGGGGAAACCTATTCCCTCTGTGTACGTGACTGGCATCACATACCTGGGTGAGGGGCTCGGGCACCCTGGTAGGCTAGAGACTGCCAGTCTGCCCAGCAACCAGTGATGCATTTCAAATTGGTTGGCTGACAGCTAACAGGTGCTGGCCTCCATTGGACCAGGTACATGAGGTCATAAGGGCTATATAAGTTTAGGACTGCCCACAAGGAGGGAGAAGCAGCCATGAGGAAAATTCAGAGAGAGAGAGGAGGTGGACTATCTGAAACTTGCTCTCTCAAAACTCAGGATCAAGGAACTGCCTGCCTCCAGAGGAAATTTCCACCTGCCTCTGGATGAGGCAGCTGTGAGTGAGTAAGCTACCTGAGATCTAACTAGATATATAGCCTGCAGTAATTCAGATGCATGATCAAAGGCTACTCCAGCCACCCTATTTGCTTTATGGGATTTCTCTGATACTACTCAACTCTGTACCCTATTCCAACCCTACTCCTTGTAACCAATAACGTTCTCCTTTGTACCTAGCGTGGGAGACTTATTTGGAGTGGGTCTAGATTATGCCTTGGGGTCCCCTTGGTTTGGCTGCCTAAGGGAGACCACTACTTGTGTTTCTGACTGAGGGAAGCATCCCAAGTTCTTGAAGTGAATCAAGTACCCTCGAGGGCTACTAGGCCTGTGTTTCCCAGGGGGCACAGAGCCAGAATCAAGCTCATCCCTGGGTGGTGGCAGCTCTACCCCCAGGCTAGTGGGTGTGCTCCAGGAAGAGGGTCGGCCCAACATGAGGCACCCCCAGGGAGGCACTCGGAACCTGGAAGGTGGTCGGGTGCAGTGAGGTGGGTGGCTCAGTGCAGGAGCATCCCCTGCTGGCCCACCATACACCCATCACATGGTCTGTGACCTCAGAAGGCCCTACCCCTGGTCACCATGTTGACAGCCATTTGGCCCTCCATGTTACATCCCAGAACACGCTGTTCCCATCACATAGTCTGTGACCTCATAAGGCCCAAACCCATGGCCAGTAGGGCTGTGCAAAGCTTCGGTTCCTGATTCAATTTGGCAGAGATTCAGCTCAATTTGGTGACTGAATCTCCAAATCCGAATTGAATTGGAAAATCCTTTAATCTCTTCAAATCAATTCAGAAAGATTTGGCGATTCGAACATAGACACAGCTTTAAATGTTTTTCCTACATACCTCTAGGTAGCAGGTGGCTCATAAATGCTGCAATGCTAGGGTACACGGAGTGTCCCACAGGACCATAGGGGGCTCCCCAGTGTACTTGGGAGCAGACCCAGAGGTGGATCAGAAGCACTTTTGGGTCTGCTGGGGAGTGCACTGGGGGGTCTCCCTATGCCTTCTTGGCTTGGCAACTGGTGCCTCCTGGGTCTGGGGGGCACCCGGGGTCTCCCCACGACCGAACTGGATTTATTAGGGGGAGATCATGTCAGACCAACCTGATTGCCTTCTACGATCAGGTCACAAAGGCTATGGATGCAGGTGTTGCGGTGGATGTAGTCTTTCTGGACTTCAGCAAGGCCTTTGACACCGTCTCTCACCCCATCCTAGTTAAAAAACTAGGCGACTGTGGCATAGATGCCTACACAGTCAGATGGATTGCAGATTGGCTGAGGGGTCGCACTCAGAGGGTGGTGGTGGATGGGTCATACTCGACCTGGGGGGAGGTGGGTAGCGGAGTCCCCCAGG
>NW_017729029.1:6329026-6331084 GCF_001723915.1 Gavialis gangeticus
AACTACTTCACAGTTAGGGTGGCTAGGAGCTGGAACCAACTTCCAGGGGAAGTGGTGCTGGCCCCTACCCTGGGGGTCTTTAAGAAGAGGCTGGATGCCTACCTGGCTGGACTCATTTGAGTCCCGTTCTTGTTTTTGGGGTTTTTTGTTGTTCTCCCGCCCTGGCGGGGGGTCAGGCTAGAAGATCTACTAGGTCCCTTCCGACCCTTAATCTATGAAACTATGAAACTATGAACACCAAGTTGGGGAGTGTGCATGTTCCCTGCATGCTCCCTGGTGGACCCAGAAGTGGACCCAAATTACTTGCCAAGCACATGGAAGGACCGCCCCCCACCCATGCTCCTGTGGGATGCTATGTGCCCCAGTATTGTAGCTTTCATAAGCTGCGCTAGTACCTTGGGGTATGTAGAAGAAACATTTAAAGCTGTGTCTATGACTGAATCACTGATTCTCTGAATCAGCATCGAATATTCAGATTTGGGTTTGGCCAAATCGAATCATGGACAATGATCTGAATCAACAAATCGGATCACTGTCCCTGATTCGGGCTGAATCCAAATCCAAATTGTATAGGGCCCTGTGAGAGTTAAGCTACATCTGCAAAATAAATCACAATCTCTTGTTTTAATATGAACTGGTTCATTTCCTTTATTTCTCACCTGCCGTGACTTTGATGTAATAAGGTAAGGAAATAGACACAGTCCTGAGAGATGAAGAAGATATCATGTCTGCGGTTCAGCAAAAATAACTCTTCTGCACAGTTATTATGTCTCTCTTAGATAACCAACATCTTAGATATATTTAGTTCCCTCTCTCTTTGAGAGCTCTCCATTTCTTGGTTGTTTGTCCTGTTCTCCTCTGCACAGGTCCCAAGCAAATGGCAATTCTATGTCACCTTGTATTTCCTATGGATATCAAAATGTAGGGTTCTCTTCTCTTTGTTAATCTTCATACACTCTCATTCCTTTCTCTTTTTTAAGTCTCTGGGACATTACCTGATGTCCTCAGGTATCAGACTCACCAACTCAGAGGTCTCCTTCATTACCTCACTTCAGCTTCCCAGTTAAGTCTCTCTCCAGGACCCTTCTTCCGTTCCCTTCTGTCTGTTGTCTGTCTCTTGAAGTCTCTCCCTATTTCTTCTGGGCTTCTTTCTTCTCTTTTCAAGAGCTAATTCTGGGTTCCATTCCCCTTTAAATCCTTCTGGCTGTCTGCTACCTGTCTCACAGCCAGCATCCTTCCCTCTCTCCCTCAGCACATGATGCCTTTGCTTATGTTTTCATCCGGGTCCCTCTGTCCTCCATAAGGGTAATCCCCACTCCTTTCTCTCCTCAGACTCATTGCTAAGGTAAGTTTTCTGTTTTCCTTCGCTCCCCCAGAGTTCTGGGACAGGGCAGACTTGGTGCCTCATCACAGGCCTGCTTCATACTTCTCTACTAACCACCATGTTTGTGGCCATCTTGACCATCATGTTACATCCCAGAACACTCTGTTTCCATCACATGCCCCTGTGACATCAGAAGTTCTGCTCCTTGACTGGGAAATGCCTCCCCTGAGAACAGCGCTGAATCATTCAGGGCAAGTATAGAGGGTGGAACCTAGGCTGGAAGTCCCTGGCCTGCCTGTGAAGGAGTGAGACCGAACGTACAGCATGGAGGGCCGGCAGGGCTGCAGGTGCAGCCCGGAAAGGAAGGAAAATACCCACCCAATTTCTGGAGCAGCATCTCGCTCAGGACTGGTGGAGAGAGGCTGCTCAAAGGTATTTCCAGCCCCGGAGAGGGGCAGAGGGGGGGTCAGTTCACTGCAGGCTGCAGCAAGAGAGGAAATATTAAAATCAGAAGTCATCAAGATATAACCCCTCAGAAGGTCAGAAAGCAACCCTTTTCTCAGGATGTTGGAACTGTTTTAAGACAGGATCTAGCTCTGTAGTCATATGTTTCACAGATTTCATAGACATTTGGGCCTCGGAGGATCGAGTCCAGCCCCCTGCCCCAGGGGCAGAAAGTCAGCAGGGATCATAGGATCCCAGCAAGATAAACATCCAAATGTGTTTTGAAGATA
>NW_017729029.1:6331574-6347794 GCF_001723915.1 Gavialis gangeticus
AGGATAGAGGTCAGGCTGATGGGCCTGTAGTTTGCCAGATCTACTTTCCTCCCTTTCTTGAAGATAGGCACCACATTGGCCTTCTTCCAATCATCTGGCACTTCACCAGAGCACCAAGAACCCTCAAAGATCCATGCCATGTTGTATATATCTTTATAAGCTTTTTATGCTTTACTTACTTTTTTCTTTTAGGTCTTCATTATACAGAGTCTATCTACTGAATTAAAGGTCCAGGCACCAGAAGGTGCCAAACTTTAGATAAGAAAAACCTCAGAAGAGTCAGAGCAAGGCAGGAATTATGTACGTAACTGTGAAAGTCGATGCCAAGTCTTCCTGGAGTCGAGTTGTCTGTTCTCACTAGGATCAAGTATTCTCTTTAGAACTTGCCTGCCCCAACTTTGATGAAAAGGAGGAAAAGACAGAAATAATCCTAGGAGATAAAATAGCCGTTAATGACTCAGGATGCTGGTTTCTCTTCACAGGGCTCCTCCTTCTCCACACCCTGCCTTATTCACACCAGGTGTTCTATACTTGTTATTCTTAGTCTTCATCTCTGAAAGTTTTGGCTTCCTGGGTATCTGGCACCAGATTCCTTGGGACTCCTCTTTCCCTGGCTGCATGCCCCATTCTACTTTGCACTAGCTGCTTCCTGGTTCAAATCCCACCCTTGACACTCAGGGATGGGTCTGGGGTTATTGTGCCATTTCCCTCTAATCCCTCCTTCATCTTCCTCCTCTTCTAGGTCCCCAGAGTGGTTTAGTGCACCGTCTTGGGCTGGACTCACTGGCTGAGACAACATTGTCACTTTGCCTCTGGTATTCAGGTCAGCAAGTTGCCGGGATTCTTTGAGTCCCAGGTTCAATCCCCTTTCTCTGGCATCTCTTTGTGCTATCCCTGACTCTTCCTCAGTCTCAGTGGCGACATGTAGGGGGTGCATGGGAGTGCACGTGTACCCACTGACAGCCAGTGTTCCCCACTTAGGCGATGGGTAGGGGGGGTAGGCGGGAATGCTGGTGCCCCCCCTGACAGCACTGGCTGGGGAGTAGGGGCACCAGGAGAAGTGCCACTGGCACTTCCGGGCACACCCCTGGACCTTCCAGACACGCCGGTGGTACTCCGGGTCGACGTAATCAGCCACAGGGGGATTCACCTGCCCCAGTCGGTGTGATCAGCCATGGGGGGACTCCCCCACCCCTGGTCACTGACTGGCTGCTGGGGAGCAAATGTCCCCCCAACTCAGGAGGCACCAGTTTCCCATGCTTGGTCTTCTTTCTTCGGGATTGACACTGACTTTGTCGGTGTCCCTTAAATTTCCTGTGCTGGGCAGCTGGGTTCATTCCTGTGCTGGGCATCCTGTGATTCGCTGCCTCCCCAGCTCTCCCAGTTGATCTCCCTTACTGTCTCTGGCATAGCTCTTCTCTTCTGAGTTTGTTCCGGCTCAGCTGTGTTTTTCATGGCAGCTTTTGATCTTTCACTGCCCTGGCTTCCCCAGCTGATTCTCTTCATTATCCCGGGTGCGGCATTCCTCCCGCCAGGCTTGCCATATCTTTCAGCTTCATTCAGGTTCACCCCAGTTAGTCTTTTCTTTGTTTACTAGTTCTTGTGGCAGGGCATGTAAGCTGCCCTGCCACATATCTCCCCTCTTAGTAGAAGTCTCACCTGTGAGATACTAGTCACTGTCTTCCCTCTGTTGTTGTTCCCTTTCTTCATTTCCATCATCATTGGTTGTTTGCCATCTGTCAGTCTCAAGAGATAGTTTGCTGTGATGTTTAGCCAGCCTGGCTGGTGTTCTGTGGAAAAACGAAAAGGTTGTAGGGCCAAGGCCCTTCTCATCAATCTGGGTGTGACAAAAGGAGCCAACTCTCAGGCCTAGTCCCAGGACCAGCCTGCTCCTTTGTCCTTGGGCAAACCGTCCACCTTGTTCACCTGCCAGACCTTGTAGATTGTTTCAGTTGTTAAATAAATGGGAGGCTGCCCTTCAACCACTCTGATGACAAGGGCCAAATGTACACGCTTTGACCATCCCTTTACATGTCCCATGCCTAGCAGATAACACACTCCGATTAGTATTTACTCTGTCTTGAGGCCAGACCAAAATCAACACACAGGCCTCTTACATCCTGGCCCATTCTGGGCCACGTGGATACCACCCCCCTCTTACTGATTCCTGCTCTCACCAGGCCTCTCATACTGCCTGTCATGGGCCTCTCTTATACCGCCCTGTTGGGCCACATGCACCCTGCCCTTATTCCCTTCGAGTACCTGGAGGGCCATCAGGCTTATCTCTCCTTGGCCAACAGGCATGCAGCTTTCTGGACCTCTCCCATGGCCCTTGTTTGAATGGGTGCTGGGTGATTCGCAGAACTGTGGGCTGACTTTGCCCCACGCCCCTCACCAGGTCACTACTCCACTCCTACCACTCTGGGGCTCCACTCTCTCCCTTCTCTCAGGGCCTCTCAACTCTGCCCTGTCTCTAGGGTCACACTACTTTGCCCTCTTATTCAGGCATGGGGTCAAACATCCCCATAGGCTCAGGTGTCGCTCTACTTGGCATGCCTGGCCGTCGACTCTGTCCTCTCCCTAGGGCATGGGGCCGAACACCCCTGTAGACTCAAGTGCCCCATTCTGCATGCCTGGCCCACCACTCTAGATAACTCACCCACCCTAAGGTGGAGGATGGGGTTCAGGTGCCCCTACCTGCCTTTCACCGGGGTGGTTACTGGCTTGGTATTCCTTGGGGACTGTCCCACCATGAACAGCTCCACCAGACCACCTATCCCTGGCAGGATGCAGTTTCAGGTCATGCCCAGGGCCAATGAGGCCTCCTTCTTCCCCAAAGCCTCACCCTTACTTCTGAGCTGCTTGTGGAGCAGGATCTCCACTGGGCAATATTACTGCCAGGGCTGCTGATCACAAACTGCTCCCTTCGCCAGGAGAGCTGGGCTCTAAAATGGCTGCCCTCATCAGCCACCTGGCAATTGTCTGCTTTGGCCCTTAAAGTGACAGAGCATTGAAGCTGCTTCGTCACACTGGGGTTTTTGGTTTTTGACATCTGTAGGCACCAAAGTGGTGCATGGTCCATAATTAAAATGAATTTTCTCCCATACAGATAGTGCCGAAATAATTTGACTCCCCTCTTTATTGCCAAGCACTCTGTTATTGCTATTCTATTGTTGAATATTGGGTCTTAGTTTTCATGAGCCAGAAACTATCCAAGGCCATCGCCCTTTTGCTTGCCTGGACTTGTGACAGGATGGCCCCTAAGGTGATAGCCGAAGCATCTGTGTGTAGCCAGAATGTTTGTTTAAAATCAGGCGTATACAGCACCAGGGTGTTACACAGCACTGTCTTTACCTTTGTAAATGCCTCCTGGGTTTCTTGGGTCCATTCTACTTGGCCCCTTTTCTTCCTCTATAGTATGCTGGTTAAGGAGGCAGCTAACTCTGAGAACCAAAGTATAAACCTCTGGTAGTAGTTTACTAACACTAAGAAGGCTCTCAGCTGCTTCTTGATCTGTGGTTGTTGGTATGACTGTATCGCCTCCACTTTGTCGGCTACTGGGGCTATTCTCCCCTGCCCTAACTTGAACCCTAGGTTTTTAATTTCAGTTTGCCCCAGGGCACATTTTTTGGGTTGGCCATCAGCCCGTTGTGTCTTAACTCTTTTAAGATATTCTCTATGTGGTACACATACTGGTCCCATGTCCCTGAAAAGATAACAATATAGTCAATATATGCCACAGCGTATTCTCAGTGGGTTGCTAGGATCCTGTCCATCTATCTTTGAAAAGAGGGGACTGTCCCATGTAGCCCAAAGGGCAGATGTATAAACTGGTACAGGCCCCAGGGTGTACCGAAGGCAGATTTCACCTTGTCCTTGGGTGCCATGGGGATCTGCCAGTACCCCTTTGTTAAATCTAAGGTCAAAATATACTTGGCCTACCATATCTTTTCCAACATCTCTTCAATATTGGGCATCAGAAAAGGCATCAAAGGAGGAAATAGTATTCACGTTTCTGAAGTTGATGCAGAGCCGAATGGCCCCATTGGTTTTCAGTACCACCACCAAAGACTCTGTGACTCCTGGATGATGCCTCGGGCCAACATTTGCTCTAATTCCTTATGCACTGGGAAGTATAGGGCTTGGGGTAGCCTCCTCCAATGTTCCCTTACTACCTGGCTGGGCTTGCTCCTGATCCGGTGATATATCCCTTTGGCTCTGCCCAGCACTTTGGTGAATACATCCTTAAACCTGCTTGCCAATCGTTTTAGCTGTTCCCGTCTCCCTCAGGGTATTTGCTCCCCGATCACTGGGGTTGGTCTGGCTTCATCCTGGCCCTTTCTAGTCTCTGGGGCCCACTCTTCTTCTACCTCCCAGGGGTCCATCAAGTAGTTTTCACAGGTTTCTCTCTTCTTTAACAGGTTTACGTGATAGATTCGCTTGTACCTGCGCGATCCTGGGTGGTCTACTTCATAGTTTTTGGGGACCACTTTCCTCTTTATCCTAAAGAGGCCTTGCCATCTGGATACTAATTTGCTTGTGTGGTCTGGTAAAATAACTAGAACTATATCACCGTCCCTTAATTCCCTTGTTCAGGTGCCCTGGTCATATCTCTGTTTCTGGCTAGCTTGGTTCTCTTTCAAGTTATCCCATACGATCTTACCCTTTCCAATTGTTCCTGAAGCTCTCAGACCTGATGCGAGTTCTTGTTGCCCCCAGGTTCATTCTCTTCCCAGCCCTCACAGACAATATCAAGCAGGCCTCATGGTTTGTGCCCAAAGGTCAACTCAAAGGGGGAACAGCCTAGGGAGGCTTAGGACACCTCCCTGATGGTGAACAGAGTATCCCCCTGGATACACTTCCTGATCATGGCCTTCAGGATCTGATTAAAATGCTTGATAAGACCGTTGGTTTGTGGGTGATACATCAACATCCTCAGGTGTCAGATCTTAAAAGTCATGCACACCCCCTTGAGTATTCTCAACATAAAATTGGTGTCCTGGTCAGAGAGTATCTCCCTAGGGATCCTTACTCGCATGATCCACTGTATCAGTTCCTCTGCCACTTTGGGGGCCATCGTTACCTTAATGGGTACCACATCTGGATAGCAGGTAGCGTAATTCACTATGATGAGGATGAATTGATATCCTCCCAGGCTCTTGGGGAGTGGGCCACCTAAATCTAGCGCTATTTGATCGAATGGCCAGGTCACTATTTCTAGGGAGTCACATCAGGGCCTGAGGGGGTAGGCAGTCTGAGTACCATTGGCAATCCAGACAGGAGCGGCAGAATTGTTCCACTTGCTTGTGCAATCCCAGTCAGTAAGTCTGTAGTGTAAGCCACACAACCGTCTTGTCACATCCCAAATGTTCCCCCAATGGTAATGCATGTGCTATTTGTGTCAGGGCCCTCTGATATCAACAGGGCACTAATATCTTATCTGGACTACCTCTTCCCCCGCCACCTTCCCTTTGTTGATTCGGTAGAGGATATGGGGTCTTACCTCAAAGTGGGGGTAAGTTGTTAGTAGGTCTCGTTTTTCTATAACCCCTTCCTGCTGGGACCTGTCCTCTTGCCCAGAGTCTGTGGCCTCGTCCCCCTGGAAGCCATCTTCCAGGTCATTTCCCTCCCTGGTCTTGGGTCATTCTATCTCTCTGTCCCCAGACTTGGTTCAGTGTCTCCTAGAAGTAGGGCCAGTCCCGCCCCAGGACCATGAGACATAGCAGGGTCTGGGTGAAGCCAACTGGCATCTCCTCCAATCTGTTCATTACTGTTAGCACTAACCTGCTTCTGGGGTAGGTGTAAGCTTCCTCACGTATACAGACCATACTGATATTGGTGTCGGGTTTGCATTCCTGTGAATCAATTACATCTTCACAAATCATGGTTTGTACACCCCCTGAGTCTAAGAGAGCAGGGATGAACACTGAGCCAGTCCTGACCTGAACCACAGGTTTTGGGACTCCACTTCCTCAGCTTAGATAACTGAAACTGCAGTCCATCTGCTCCTAATGTTCTGTCTCCCTGTTTTTACCCTTCTCCATCTCGGGTTCTGGTTCCGAGGGTTGTTGCTCAGCAAGCTGCTTGGGACACTGTCGGGATATATGTCTGGAGCCCCTGCACCTGAAACATATCACACTGCATTCCACAGGCGGTTACCCTGGTCAGAGCGGGTTCTTACTGCTCTCTGGCTTGCTTGCTATCCCCATCGGCCTGACTTTCTTCCCCTTCAAATCAACCTTCTCTGCAGTCATGAAGACTAACATGGGTGCTTGTTGGGCTTCTATTTTTTTGCTATGTTCTTGCTGCTGACTTAGCATAGCCACACTGGCCTCAGCCTTGTGAGTCCTCACCCAGCTTAATTCTTCTAGTTGTACCTGCTGGGCCTGCATTATCTGTGCCACCACTTAATGGGCATGCTGCCAGCCCCTCAGGGCCAATACCCCAGAGCTGGTGGAAGGACCCATTTAGACCAGTGTTCTGACCAAATGGTCTTTGTCTATCTGGGCTCCTCAGACTTCCCAGCTAATGCACCAATGTTGAGAGTCAATGCCAAGTCTTCCTGGAGTTGAGTTGTCTGTTCTCACTAGGATCGAGTATTCCCTTTAGAACTTGCTTGCCACACCTTTGATGAAAAGGAGGAAAGGATAGAAATAATCCTAGGAGACAGAGACCTGTTAATGACTCAGGATGCTGGCTCCTCTTCAGAGGACTCCACCATCCCTGTCCCATGTCCTATTCAAACCAGGTGTTTATATACTTGCTATTCCTAGTCTTCATCTCTGAGAGTTTTAGCTTCCCGGTTATCTGGCACCAGATTCCTTGGGACGCCTCTTCCCCTGGCTACTTGCCCCATGCTACTCTGTATCAGCTGCTTCCTGGTTCAAATCCTGCCCTTGCTATTCAGGGCTGGGTCTGGGGTTATTGTTCCATCTCCCTCTAATCCCTTCTTCACCTCTTCTAGGTCCCCAGAGTGGTTTACTGCACCATCTTGGACTGAACTCACCAGCTGAGATGACATTGTCATTTCACCTCCGATATTTAGGTAAGCGTGCTGCTAGGACTCTTCCTTGAGTCCCAGGGTTGATCCCCTTTCTCTGGCATCTCTTTGCACTCTCCACAACTCTTCCTCAGTCTTCTTTCTTTTGGATCAATGCTGACGGTTTTGTTGGCATCCCTTAAATTTCCCACACTGGGCAGCTGGGTTCATTGTGTCTCTCCAGCTCTCCCAGCTGATCTCCCTTACTGTCTCTGGCTGCTCTGGTTTCCCCAGCTGATTCTCTTGATTGTCTTGGGTGTGGCATTCCTCCTACCTAGGCTCACTGCATTTTTCGGCTTTGTCTGGGTTTGCCCTGGTAAGTCTTTTCTTTCTTCACTCTTTCCCATGTACTGATGGCAAGGCATGTAAGCCACCCTGGCACAGTAACCATTATTTTTACTCTCTATGCATATAGACACTCTTTCTGTTTCATTACACTATCTTTTACGTACTGCTTCTTTTGGTCTTCATTATAGAGGGGGGCTGTTTATTAGGAAAACAGCAAATAACTGATTTTTCTCAAGAAAATAATTTCCTTCTGCTGGTCAGTCTGTTTCAGAACACAGTCAGGTATATATTCATTATTTTTACTATATATGTATATATATAAACTTTTTGTTGTTCATCACACATTATCTTTGCTGACTGGTGTTTTTTGGTTTTCATTACAGAGGAGCTGTACAGAGGAAAACCACAAGTACTACAGGTATTTTGACTACAGAAAGGTAAAAATTAATTTAACAATGGAGGGGTCATCAGTGAGTGTGTTAATACTGTGTAAGTCTTAAGTCATAATATCATTTGTAACAGTTTGTCCCCAAACAAAAACCCTTCTTCACGAATGGAAAATCAGAAAATTATATCCTTTCATGTCTTTACCCTGTGGTGAAAGGTACGTATTCTGAAATCAAGCTTTTTGATGATGTTCCAGAAACACCAGAGGGATAGGATCCAGTTTGAAGGTCTCTAGCAGCACGCATTAAAAACCACAGAAACACTTACCCTGAGGATTAGAAAGCCCATGGATCAGAATACCCAAAAGCCAGAGCAGAAGGACACAGTAAAAAAAAAAAAGTAAAAGACCTCCTGGTTCCTCAGAGGAAAACACACCACCAAACCCTGAGAGAGCCATGTGTGAAAACACAAACATTCACAGTTCCAAAGCTGCTGTTTTGGGGTCTGTGAATAAGAAACACAAGACTGATTACTCACACACTTTAGAGAAACCTGAGTTTCTTTCTACGTATTTGAACGATCATGATTATTGCTCAAACAAAAAGAGATTTTTGTGGGGTGTTGGTCCACAGTGCCTTGAAAGATCATGATTGTTATTCAAACAAAAGGACAGATGTACGGGGAGGTGGGGTCTGTATGCATCATAAAAGGGGAAGCGCTGATAAACCTGAAAACAAGTGGATTGTGGGGCAAAAAGTAAAGACCTGTTTAAAGATGAAAGTGGAAAGGGCTATTGAGAAAGAATAAGAGTGAGGGGGGCCCCAAATACCCCAAACCTTCCTGAGCCTGTGGAGCCAGAGAGAAGATCTGGCAAATGTGAATTCAAAGACCCTCTAGAGGGTCCCTTGAAATCTCCCTCGTCTCCTGAGCCTGTGGAGTCAGAGAGCTGTGTTGGTGAAAATGAATTAGAAGACCCTCTAGAGGGTTTCTCAAAGTCCCCCTCTCCTCCTGGGTCTGTGGAATCAGACAGTAGGGGTGGCAAAAGTGATTTAGAAGACTTCTCAGAGGGTCCCACGAATGTAGTCCCTCCTGAGCCTGCGGAGGATGTCTTGTCTGATGTAGAAATGGTATGGGTGAGATGGTGGGAGTGGCCTATAGCTAGGTTTGGACCCCAGTGGTATATACAGGAGTTTTGTTTTAGGAATCTGGAAGCTGTGCTGGTACACATGGCTTTTGAAGCCATAAGCAGAGGGGTAGAACAAATTGCAGCAAATAGATTCACGCCTGCTGATTATGCCCAGCTCCATATTGAGGCAAATGGTATGAACAACTGCTTATATTCACTGACTTAATTTAAATGACATGTCCACTGACCTGTTTTTAGAGTGTATCACTAAGCTGTTACAAAGTCAGAGAGAAATACTGTTTGATTCTTATCCTTGAGATCTCTTCCATGTTTCTGCAGTATATGCTTACAATTTCTATTTAATTAACCTCAATGACCATGATCAAGTTAATAAAGGATTTCAAGGATAAGCTAGTCCAGGACTGTTCAGAACTGGGGAGGCTGTGGGCCCCAGATGACACCAACATGTGTTGCGCAGGCTGCACGCTGTGGGGGTGGGCCCCTAGGACTCCCTCACTGCATGGGCTGCTCCAGCAGCATGCAGACCCCATCCTCAGCCATGCAGACTACATTTGAAGGACATGGACCACTCCTCCCCACCCCCACAGGCCTTTCCCCTTTGCACAGCAGTGGGAGAGGTGGCTGCCCAGGCCCATGCCCTATATACTTAATTGCTTGCAGACCCCATGTAGACTGTGAGCGACATCCTGGCCCTTTGTGGGCCACATGTGGCCTGCAGGTAGTCAGTTGGGCAGCCCTAATCTAGTCCAACCCCCTGCACAGAAAAATGATGTCCTGTTCCTAAGCCATACCAAACATACATACTTTCTAAAAACCACAACTTCCCTAGCCACATTTCAGACCCATTTCATTGTCATTTCCTGTAACTTCATTGGTGTCAAAGGTCACGTGACATCACTTCCTGATGTGATAGCATTTCCTGTGTTGTCTTTGAATATGGCTTGCTGGCCCACTGGGTGATAAAAAGTTCGTGATCCGGCCCCACATTCAAAAAGGTTGGATACCCCTGCTGTAGAGTGATAAGTTCTATCCCGTATTACCAAATAATTGCCAAAAAAGGTAGCATTTAATCCATCTGAACACCTTTGATAATATGCTCTGTTTTGCCAGTAGTCTGCTTGTTCTGACCAATCTTAGAGGAGCCACAGATGCAGAACTGCTATATGGTGCAAACCAGCTGCACAAGAAGTTGGGGTGGTCAGCTCAAAACAGGTTATGCTGAAGGATGTAGCTTTGTTTGAAGACCTTGTAAAGGTTAAAATTCATATAGTAATGCATAAGAGGAAAACAGGGTGTGATTTCTTTAAAATACACAACATACCCCAGTACCCAAATACCTGTTTCTTTCTGTTGCATGATGAACATTATTATGGTGTTCTGGACGTGAAAAAGGTTTTTGGCCTGAGAAATTATTGTGATCAGGCATTGTACAGCCATAGCCACGCGTGCAGCTCTGTCTGAGCCCAGACTGTGCAGATAATGTGGGTGAGGCACAGAGGTGTCCTAAGTGTAAACTGGTCTGTCAATCCATAGAGTGCTTAGACAGACACACAGCTCTGGCTTCTGAAAAAAAGATTGACTGTCTGTCTGTAACTTTGTGTTATAAGTGTAAATCTTATGTGGACAAAAAACCATGAATGCAAAGGGTGGCAATGCAAAACAGTGCTATGGGCAGATCTTGCATGTAGACAAGCACCAGTGCTTTATGCCATGGATTACTAAACCTGAAATAGGGGAGGCTTACTTTTTTATGATTTTGAATGTATGCAGAAGACAGGAATGCACATACCCAATTACATTTTCGCAGTGGAGTTAGCCCTAGAAACCCCTTGGGAGGCTAAGACACAAATGATGGAATAGACTTGTGAATTTAAGGGTGAAGAATGTCTGCCTGACTTTATTAAGGTCTTTATTGATAAAAAGTACCAGGGATACACCTTCGTAGCTCACAGTACCAAAGGCTGTGACAGCTACTTTATTGTTAGCCAGTGATTAAAGGAAAAAATGGATGTGAAACTGATTACCCAGGGTAGTAAACGCATATGCATAGAAATCACAAGCCTAGGTATCCATTTCATAGATTCTTTAAACTCGTTACCTATGAAACTTAGCAAACTCCCCCAGGTGATGGGATTTGAAGAATACAAAGGACATTTCCCACTTTTTTTTAACATGTGGGAAAAACAGAATTATGTGGGACCTCTCTTGGAAGCAGAGTATGATGGGGTTGAAAGCATGGTGCCTGGTGAGAGACAGTAATTTCTAGAATGGTATCAGGACAACCGTGATAAAACCTTTGACATGCAAAAGGAGTTGGCCTATTATTGCCAGCTGGATGTAAAAATTTTGAAGGAGGTCTGTTGCCTCTACAGGAATGAAATTATGAAAATGACATGGCGGGTAGAGATGGTGAAAAAGGAAGGTAAACTCAAATGGGTGAATCTCTGCATAGACCCTTTCCAATATATCACGCTGGCTTCTGTCTGTACGGCCATGTACAGATTTATGTTTTTGACAGATCAGACCATAACGCTACTTCCCCCAGAGACAGACAAAGAGATTTTCGACCCTGTCTATCCAGTGGCTGATGTACATATTTGAGAAAAAAAGTATTCAAATTCAGCATGCCTTACAGGGTAAGGAATTTCAGGTGGGGGATATTTTTTAGATGGCTATGCCATCATTGATCAATGTCAACCACCTCTGAACTGCCTTCTGGGGAAGGAGACCTGGCTCTAGGAGAAGTTGGAGAGGAGTGAAGCACAAACTCAGATTCCTCCTCGGTCCCCAGAATTTCTTTTGCTAGGGTGCTGAGGTCCCCTAGTTCCAGATCCAGCTCCTTCTCTGGCACTGGAAGGCTCACACTGGGAACTGAAATGGGGGTGGAGGAGCCTGTCATGCTGGTGCTGCTTGTCATGCTAGTGGTGCTGGGGGTTATTATTATGGCTGGTGTTACTGGAGGGGGTGCAGATGCAGGCAGTGGTGTCACCTCCTTGCTGCCACTATCACCAGAAGCCTCTTGCTTGCTAGTGCTAGGGAAGAGGCTGCATCTAAATTTGAGGAGTTGGGAGGACTTACAGCTCTCCCTCTGCCTCCTCTCCCTTCATGGCCAGTGTCACGGGGCTGGGGCCTAAGAGCGGCCGTGATCTCTCCTAGCGCCTCCTACTGTGCCAAGTTGGTGTCAATGCACCCTTGTTCTCTCCCGCCGCGTCTTTGATGTCACTAGTGTTATGGGAGGCTGCCTTTTCAACCCCTTGGACACGGTACCCCTGATGTATCCCTGTCTTAGCTGACTCCGTGTCCTAAAGCCTTCAGGGCTACGCGTGGCTCCAGCCACCCCTGATACCACGCCCCAAGCCTCTCAGCTGTACCAGATGTTGTCTTGTCAAAATCCCTTGCCGCGCCTTCATGGCGCACCCTTGCTTGCCTTACTATCGTCCACGCCCTCGCGGACGCCCTTTGGGCTTGTCTCAGTTGCCTGCACTGGGACTTTTCTCCATGCTCCTGCGGACACTCTCCAGCCTTTCTCGCGGCCATGCCCACACCGGCGCTCTCTCTCTCGGTCCGGCCTGCACTGGGGCCCTGCCTCACAATCGGGACTCAGGTGGCTGCAGCCATGCCTGGCCCCAAATTCCCCTCTTGGATCTTAACTGCATGTCCTCCCCGGGGCTCCGCATCTGTGCGCCCTCCCCAGGCTCCGCGTCTGTGCGCCCTCCCCCGGGCTCCGCCCGCACTAGGGCCTTTCTCCGTGCTTGGGGCTCAGGTGGCCGTAGCCATACCTGGCCCCTAAATCCCCTCCTCGGGTCTACAACTCCTGTGGGGGCTCAGGCGGCCTCAACCTTACCTGGCCCCAATGCACTGTGCCCCTTCTCAAGGCTGGGGTCAGTGCACCCCTCAATGCTGTGCCCTCTCTGGCACCGGGGTCGCCACACCGCTGTGGAGCCCCTATGAGGCCTCCTCCAACCCCATTAGCCTCACCTGGTCCTCTGGTGTAACGACAAAGCAATATCATAAGCCAATCGGCTACAACTCGAAACTAAGCCTCCTGGCTAAAACACAAACTCTAGCCCTCTGGCTAAACATCACTCAAATCCCTACCAGGGCTTTCTCCTCCCAGTATCCTTGAGCCAAAGCTATTCAGGCCATCAAGCTGCTCTAGGCTGCATATTCCAGCAGAGCTCCTTGTCCCTTGGATGTTAGTGGGTAACTGCCTGCTTGGCCTCAGCCTGGGCTGTTTATATAGGCCAGGCCCTGCCCCCTTCCGGTCAGCTGACTGAACTGCAGTTGCCCCAGCAACCGGCACCTGTACCTTTCCCTAGGAGCAGGGCACTTCAGTGCCCGGCGACACACCTCCCCCCTTAAGTTCATAACCCACTAGGAGCAGGGCACAAGAGTGTCCTGCGACAGCCAGAAGACCTGGCATCTGCCTTTGTAGCAGAAACTAAACTAACGTAGATAATATTAACAGAGTAATAATAACACAGAGTAGTGTAATAATAGTAAAATGTAACCATGTTAGTCTTGTTTTGTAAGCAACTTGAAAACTCCATTTTGTTTCTTTCTGCTTGACATAAGTAAATTAACTCTTCATAGCCTTTATATATGAGTGTGTGTAAAAGGGTGAATAGTGAGAGAATGACATAGAAATGGCATAAAAAGATTAAACTGTTCATGTAAGCAACAAGGCACCAAATGTAAGTTACCAGTCAGTAAACTAATTAATAAATGACTAAAGAATCCCTTTCAGGCCTTGGGCACAAAGAAGATAACGAGGAGAAGGAATGCACCCATCCTGCCAGATGGGCGGCAAGGATACTCCAAGCCTGAGATACCAACTTTAACAACCAAACTGACCTTGGGCTAAGATAAGCTGAAGGCAGAGAAAACAACAGCAAAAACAAAAGCTGGGTATAAAAACACCCCAAAGCATTAAAACAAAGGAGAACTTTAAGAATGCCAAATTGGGTGACCCTTTCTTTCAACTGCTGTTTCCTTGGAGCACAAACGCGTCTGTTTTACCCCACTTCAAGCTGTTATCTACAGGATCTTTCTCTCATAATAACCACCCTACCTGCTGTCTGTATCTTCTCTCAATAAAGCCTGGGCCAGCCACCCAGTGCTATTATTAAACAACTGCTGCTAGTAGCTATAATGTCTAAATGAAATGATTGTTTTGTGTTTGTGTGTGCCTGTGTAAGTTTTGTGCATGATGATTTGTGTGTGTCTATGTAAGTGGTATGTCCAAAACTCTATGTCTAATTAACGTAATCAATAAACGCGGCATTTTGCCGTATCCCCCTTTATAAGGTCTCACTCGTGATTTGGCAATTGAAATTTAAAGTAATACCTTTTCAGCACGCTTCATATTTTGTGTGCTGGAAAAAAATGTGCATCTGTGTGAGTGTGTGTATAATAAATGCATGTGTATTGACTGCTTTCCTGCAGTGTACTGTGGTGAGTCTCTGCCAGACAAAGCACTGCTTTCTTTTTGTTTTGAGGGAAAAAAATAAGAACAAATAACAAGATTTTTGGGGAAGGGTAGGCAAGGGTAAATAAATAGGAAAGGATTGGCAATGGCTACAACTTGGTAGCAAGGCACTACCAAGCTGCAAGCTTACAGATGCTGCTCTTAGTCTCTGCTGCTTCTGCTGTAGATACAGACAGACGCAGCTGCAAAATGGCAGAGAGCAGTTCACAAACAGCCTTTTATGCTGCTTCTCTGTCCCTCCCCCAGAGCACTGGGATTGGAAGGGACCTCAGGGACAAATCATTGTCACTGGCCAGCTACAGATGTCAATATCAGAGCAGTCTGTCCCACCCCTCCTCCCTCTCTTAGTTTATCAGCGCAAAACATCTGAAACATTTCTGAAACATCCAAATAATTTTGAAACAGTTCCAAAAAAGTTTGGCCTGTTTCATTTCAGAGCTGCTTCAGAGCTTTGAATTTAATTTCAGATTCGGTGTTTCAGACACCGAAACATCCAAATCTGAAACAAAGTGAAACACCTGCCGGAATTTCACACAGCCCTACTGCTAAGGTCCCTTCTGACCCAAACATCTATGAAACTATGGATCTATGAAACAAACCAGCCAAAGTGAACCCACAAAAAAGGACAAATCTTTGTGGGCCAGAGGACAAACCTCCCCAACACTACCATCATGAGAGAATCCGAGGACCTCTTTGTCTATCTCTTTTCTCCCCCCATGACATTTCCTCCTGTGACTTTATCGATGATGAGATGGCCTGCATGTCTTGGAAGCACACCAAAGAGTGTTACATGCTCTCAGGCAACACTAATATCTTTATAGTCTGTTTTACCACAGTGTATGCATGCTTAGACCTGTATGAACTGTTAGACAGCTTGCAAAATCAGTGCCTATACCGTGACACAGACTCGGTGATATTTGTGAGCTCCAGGGGAGACCGGAATCCCCTGCTAGGTGATTATTTAGGTGAGCTCACAAATGAGAAAACCTATGGGTACAAACTGTTGGGAGGAAAGATCTGCTTAGAAGTCAAAGGGATTACCCTGAATGTGGCCAATTGGGAAAAAGTCAATTTTGAGAGCTTGAGAGATTTTGTTTTTGATTATGGAAACATCCCCATCAGGGACACCCCTAAAACCACTGCAGTACAGCAGAGCTCTACTGTCAGGAACAAATGGCAATAGACAATCGAAAACAAGACTACTAAGAAAATGGAGAAAGTTGTTTATGACAAAAGAGTCCTCACAGAAAACTTTAAGTCCCTCCACCACAGTTTTTGAATATGAATATGTGCTGGAAGCACCGCTTTTCTGTAATTCTTGCAGGGCCTAGCAACTGTGGTAAAAGTTACTTTATAAAAAACCTTCTGGATAATGCTGATAGCTTGTTGTCTGTTATGCCCGAGAATATCATGTGTGCTATACCTGTTGCTATCCTTTGTATAAAGAACTATACAAGGAGGAAATGTCATGGAGGTGAGAAAATGTCATAGTGGGTAGAAAAGAGAGAGTCAGAGAGGTCCTTGGGGTCTGTCATGATGCTGGAGCTGGGGAGGTTTGTCCTCTGGCCCACTATATATTCCTTCTTCAGATACGTGGGAAGTTGGAAAAAGATATCATTAGGCCCCTTCAAGATCTAACAGGGCAACTGACATCCGATGCCCAAGAAAGGGCCAATCTCCTAAATGAGTTTTTTTCATTGGTCTTTCATCCTCCCAGGATGATCACACTGTCAGGAATGGCATAAACCATTCTGGGAGCGGGCGACAGGCCCCAGATCGATGTGGACCAGGTGAGGGAACACCGTGAGTACTGGACATTCACAAGCCCATGAGCCCAGGCAGAATGCACCTGAGAATCTTGAAGGAGCTGG
>NW_017729029.1:6352794-6355084 GCF_001723915.1 Gavialis gangeticus
TTAGACAGCTTGCAAAATCAGTGCCTATACCGTGACACAGACTCGGTGATATTTGTGAGCTCCAGGGGAGACCGGAATCCCCTGCTAGGTGATTATTTAGGTGAGCTCACAAATGAGAAAACCTATGGGTACAAACTGTTGGGAGGAAAGATCTGCTTAGAAGTCAAAGGGATTACCCTGAATGTGGCCAATTGGGAAAAAGTCAATTTTGAGAGCTTGAGAGATTTTGTTTTTGATTATGGAAACATCCCCATCAGGGACACCCCTAAAACCACTGCAGTACAGCAGAGCTCTACTGTCAGGAACAAATGGCAATAGACAATCGAAAACAAGACTACTAAGAAAATGGAGAAAGTTGTTTATGACAAAAGAGTCCTCACAGAAAACTTTAAGTCCCTCCACCACAGTTTTTGAATATGAATATGTGCTGGAAGCACCGCTTTTCTGTAATTCTTGCAGGGCCTAGCAACTGTGGTAAAAGTTACTTTATAAAAAACCTTCTGGATAATGCTGATAGCTTGTTGTCTGTTATGCCCGAGAATATCATGTGTGCTATACCTGTTGCTATCCTTTGTATAAAGAACTATACAAGGAGGAAATGTCATGGAGGTGAGAAAATGTCATAGTGGGTAGAAAAGAGAGAGTCAGAGAGGTCCTTGGGGTCTGTCATGATGCTGGAGCTGGGGAGGTTTGTCCTCTGGCCCACTATATATTCCTTCTTCAGATACGTGGGAAGTTGGAAAAAGATATCATTAGGCCCCTTCAAGATCTAACAGGGCAACTGACATCCGATGCCCAAGAAAGGGCCAATCTCCTAAATGAGTTTTTTTCATTGGTCTTTCATCCTCCCAGGATGATCACACTGTCAGGAATGGCATAAACCATTCTGGGAGCGGGCGACAGGCCCCAGATCGATGTGGACCAGGTGAGGGAACACCGTGAGTACTGGACATTCACAAGCCCATGAGCCCAGGCAGAATGCACCTGAGAATCTTGAAGGAGCTGGCAATATCATTGCATCCCTTTTGGCAGAGATATTTGAAAATTCATGGCTCTTGGGAGAGGTCCTGGATGACTGGAAAAGAGCCAATGTGGTCCCTATCTTCAAGAAAGGGAGGAGGGATGACCCAGGGAACTATAGACCAATCAGTCTGATGTCCGTCCCTGGAAAAATCCTGGAGAAAATTGTCAAGGGATCCATCAACACCAGACTAACAGAAGGCAAACATCTAAATGCCAGCCAACATGACTTTGTAACTGGCAGGTCTTGCCTGAACAACCTCATCTCCTATGACCAGGTAACATGTGCCCTAGACAAGGGAGATGACGTAGATGTCATATATTTGGATTTCAAGAAAGACTGTAACCAGTTCCCCATGATGTCCTCATGGTTAAGCTGGGGAACTGTGGCCTCATTCGGCCTCCTCATATGGTGCGATGACTAGGCAACTGGCTACAGCAGGGGTAGGCAACATTTTTTGGCCAGAGTGCCGAAAGCCCCCACAATGCCTAGCTTGGAAGGTGCCAGAGTGCTGGCATGCCAGAAAAACAAAATGAGGGCAGGGGGTACATGGCAGGATGCCCTGCTTGTGCCCCTTGCCCCCCACCCAAAGCCCCTGTTAATGTTTCAGTACATGCTGCTGCAGCATTAACTGATACAAGATTTAGTGAATGGCAAGCACAAGGAGAATACACAGCAAGTTCATTTTTGGACATAATGCAGGCCTGAATACCGTTTATTTTCCCTGACATATTACAACCATTATCAAAACCTTGACCTCTACAGTCATCAAGAGGAATGTTATGATGCTTCAAGCTGGCAATTAGCATTTCAGCTGTTCTCCACTGTCGCCGCTGGGACTCAACTAATCGCTCTCATGCCGCTCTTGCTCGGGTAACTGATGTTGTGCACCTCTTGGGTTCACGCTTCTGCCTGAGCTAGTGACTTCCACCCGAATCCTTGACCCTGCGCTCGCCTGCCACAACTTGATGACCTCAGTGTCCGGGGCCAGTCATCGGGCGTGCTTCTTGGCCCCAAGGTTCATCCCAGCGGTTACTCTCAGGGTTCCGCCACCCCTACACCCCGGCCTCACGCCTCCTGTGTAGTGGCCATAAGTTGGTCGGCGTCTTGCTCCTGCGACCCTCGACTGGGTCCTGCTTGGGTCCCTCCCGACACTACCCAGCCTACAATGGGGTTCAGCTACTCTCCAGACCCCTCGGAGCCTGGGGTAGAACCAAAAATCATGGAGAAAGAAAAAGGAAACCCAAACACAAAAACCAGGCGTACTGC
>NW_017729029.1:6355294-6370294 GCF_001723915.1 Gavialis gangeticus
CAGTGAAGTTCCCTCCAGCGATGCTTCTGCCTGGACTCCTCGCTGTCTCTCTCCCTCGGATCGGGTCTTCCCCAGCGTGCCTTCTGCCATCCCTCCACGGTGATCCAGGCATCCTCCTGCCACATTATCCACAGCGTCGTCGGGCTGCTCCTCTTCTTTCGCCTGGCTTCTGTCCCGGCCGTTCCTGGTCTTCGGGTCTGGTACTCCTGCTTGTCTCTGCTACAGGGACCCTGGCAGCAGCACCCTCTCTCCTCCTCTCTGCTCTGCAGTGTGCGCCGCCATTTTTAGCTGAGCTGGCTGGCGTTTGGCGCTGATGTCACCGGCTGGCTGCAGCTGTATAAATAAGCGGCTGACGAGCCGCGCGGTTTCTGTGTTCCGCCCTGTTTCCCCAGTTGCCAGTGAGTATTCCCGCGTCCCGGGTCATCCATTTTTAAATCAAAGTTGATAAACTCAAAAAACCGTCTTTTAATATTAAATGTACCAGTATCTTTGCTGTGAACTACAAATTGGAAAATCAACACGTGTTGTTCTTGGTGAGAGACATCAGGAGTAGCATCACATATGACAGAGTAATAAATGGCCTTTTCCCTCTCTGGAAGGATGGTCTTTTGCACACTCTTACCACATAATTCAATAAACTCATGCTGACTCTCCCATGAGTGATAATGAGCCTGTCCTTGTATCGTTTTGCCCTTTGCTTATGTTTGACTTTGGCCCAATGGTCACGAGTGATGTTGTCATAATGAGCTATTAACTCAGGAGTTCCAAGAAAGTTGCTGTTGTGTGGGTCACCTATCAGATTATTATCTCCTTGGAATGCTAAACCTCTCAAAGCAAGATATGACGTAACAACCAACAATCTTTCTAATATTTCTTTCCATCTTGTTGCTTCAGATTTGTTGTTTGTTTTTGAACCTCACTGCCCACTCCATGTCTACCTGACAGTGACTGCTGTAATTCCTTCCACTGGCAGTAGCTAGTTTTATGTTTTATGCTCTTGTCATGTTCAGGAAGTCCATTATATAGCTTTTGCCATTTTTTCACATTTGGTGAATACCCTTGACTTTTTGCCAGAGTACTGCGTTGTTTTTGTCTCCCTTCAGAAAGTAACTGACATAGAAAACAATACAGAGCTTGATTGGTTGGACTCCAAGTAAGCCCGTCTCTTGGTAGCTGTTCTCCATCGGAAGTCTTACACATAAGAAGAAATTCAGGAAACATATAACCACCAACATCTTTTGGAATTGACTCTGCTAGCTTCCACATTTCTTCAAAAGTCAGGACACCAGATAGAACAATTTTTTTTGCTGGAAAGAATCTTTTATCAGTTTAGGCCACAAGCCTGGGTCTTTGAAAAAGCATGAATTAGATAGTGTAGTACTACTCTCTTCTGTTTTTTGTAAGCCTTCTTGTGAACATAGTGGTGCTAATAGTGATGTTACCTGACTATCTTTTGAAAGCATTACATTGGACTGACATGATGCATTTGGCAGCTTTTCTTCATCATCGGTTGCCACAGATGCAGTCTCTACATTAAAATAATTTCCATCTTATTCTTGTTCATCTACTTCCCTAGTTAGTGTATTGCCTGAGCCAGACTGAAGAAAGACATTGTCTGT
This sequence comes from Gavialis gangeticus, assembly GCF_001723915.1. Taxonomy (NCBI): domain Eukaryota; kingdom Metazoa; phylum Chordata; order Crocodylia; family Gavialidae; genus Gavialis; species Gavialis gangeticus. The sequence goes on from NW_017729029.1 coordinate 6,356,914, forward strand.
TTTGAAAAACTGGAGGATTGATTGGTGTCCTTTAGCTTCTTTTAGTTCCCTTTGTTTTACCTCCTTAAGTTTCTGGCTGCCTGATTTGCATTTATAGCTTCCAGACACTAACCCTATCCCTGTTTCAGTTCTCTGTGCAATGTTTAGACAAACAGGCCTAACTCATTACTTACTTTTGGGCCTGTAAATTCTACCAGTAACACTGTGGCTTCCACTGTCCCTGGGATCAATGTCCCTGGTTATATGGCACTTTGTCCCTCCCCTCTCCATCTATATGCACAAGGGACTCTGGGACTTGTAGTTATTGAGAGAGCAAGCCACAAATTGAAGCATAAATCCCTCAATCTCTCAAACTACAAGTCCTAGAATTAACTGCACAAGCATACTCTCTCTGTTCTACAGAAGGGCCCTGGGCTGGCCAGAAACTAACTGTTCAGATGTTGCTTGTTCTGCTTCTGATTGGCTCCTGCAAATCTCACAGTGGAGACCCCATATAGGTAGTACATAACTTTCCATACATATCTTCAAGCATGACTGTGAACCACTGACTGCCTTGTCTATGGCCTCTTGTGGGCTAGTCCAACTCTCACCTGCCATGTCTTTATAAATTTTGATGTTATTTGTCAGGAGGTATTATTGCCGCAGTAGGACACTGGCAATCTATCGAGGTTCTTATCAGTGGTACAACCTATTTGATGGCTCTCTCGACCGATGCCCCAGATTTACGTCATCAATTGAATCCCAGTCTTATTTGAGTTGAACAATTCTCTTTCTTTTTCTTTTACATTCACAGCTAGTTCAGAAACATACATATCGTGGCTATTTCCAACTGTTGCTTTTTTTCTTTCTAATTGTCTTTTGTAAACACCTTTTATGAAATTTCTTCTTTAGTAATACACAACAATATAAAATTAACTATGGAACAGTTTCTTTAACTATACAGAAAATTTTACTTTCCGTTTCTTCCTTTCTTTCTTATGCAATGTCTTATCTTGTTAATCCCTTTGGGCAACTCCCACGTTCTTTCTTCTAGGGTGGGGAAGAACCACAACTCCAGCTCTCTCTTTGTTCTCCCTTCAAACAACTTTGAGGAACAGTTAGTCCCCGTCAACGTAAAACAAAAACAAAAGCAAACTAGAGTAACTTCAACTTGTTTTGTTTTTTTTTTCTTTGAGGAGCATCCATGGCTCCTTTTGTTTCTCTCAGCTTCTCTCCACCCCGTACCTCTCTTTCCCCCGAGCGATCAGAGGGTTAATTTACATACTCCCAAGACTCCCAGCTTCCTTCCCCAGTCGTGCCTTCTCCTGCACACTGGACCAACCCCTGGGATCTCCCCGACCCAATAGTCTTCTCCCAGCTCTTACTCCCAGAGTCTTCTTTCGCTCCTGTCTCTTCCTCCACGCCGCGCCGTCCTGCCCTGGGCTATTTCATCTGCAGGGAACAGCTGCTTCTGAGGCGCTGTTCTCCCCACTCAATCTCCTTTCCTGGTTTTTCAATTTGTTTTTTTGTTAGTACTTCTTCACAATGACCTACAATTTAGCCTTTGTTTTTTGCCTCATGGTAATAGGGTTGCAGCCTGAGTCGGTCCCCCCTGGATCTCTGGGCCCTGGTAAAGTATACCCTTTGTCACCCATATGCTTGGGCCCTGGTCTTCCCATGACACTACTGCAAGGTTTTGGCATAGTTGTTGCCCTCTCTGCTGCTCATTGGAGGGGCCCCAAGTACTGAGATCGGGCCATTCATGACCCACTGTGCAACCCACCACAGAAGGCTATTTAGATTGCAAATTGCATTGCTCAGCTTCTCCTGTCCAGCTGCACTGATTAATGCTTGATTTGAGTGTCAATTGAGAAAAAGAAATGTACATTCTTGGTATAGGATGACTTCATAGATGATGAAAAATAAGAACAGGTTCATCTCCTCAGTGCATGCAGGATGGGTGCCTTCTCTGCAACAAACTGCTGCCTCTCAAGGATGTCACTGTGTCCTGCCCTCTGCACATGAAGGTGCTTAGCAATGTAGCAATGCATGTGCCATGCAGATGCCACTGCAGTTGCCCTGTGAGTTAGTTCTCAGCCTCAGTAGCAGATCTGTGACCTGCACCACCTGCTCCAAGTTGGAAGGAGGTATTTCTGCAATGTTGAGGCTGTTATCCCAATGATTGTTTTCATATAGCTGTATCCCTTCATCTTCTATCTTTGTGTAGCTATTAGGATTTCAAATCTGTTGTCTCCACTTGTCTGTGTAATTCTCAGTTCTAAGATGGAGAGAGCAAACTTAACATGTCAATGGAGAAATACAACTTAGCCACATTACCACAGCACATTGTTATATCCTTATAAGAAAAGTTAGCTAATGGATAAAACACCATGGGGCACTTTTCCAGAATTGCCCATCCAGAAGTCTTCTAGTGCTTTTTGCCATTAATGAATGAACAAGTCCCTTGAGGGGTAGGTAGCATTATCTCCATTTTACAGATGATAACCCTGAGGCATGGAGAGAGTAATGCCCAATATCACGCAGGAAATGAATGCCAGGGCTAAGAAGGGTACCCAAGCATTTGGCTTCCCATTTCATCTTTAAATGTGAGAGAGATTGCCAGGCTATGCTTTGATATAAACTAACTTTTTGTATGACATCACAGCAAAATTCTATGACTGTATGTAATCCTGTGCTTGTGAACGGCATTTCTCTTAGGGACCATCTGGATGTGATCAAAATGAGTCTATAGGTTTAGCTAAAAGGAACAAACTGTACTGACCCTTGGAGAAATTTCAAGCTCACTTCCTTCCGTAACTAACATCATGGTCGCAGTATTAACTTCTGGTTCTGCCAAAAAAAAAGAAAAAAAAGAAGTATAATATGCCTATTTATGCATGTGGGAGTTTTATTTGAACCAGAGATATGATTCATTCTTTTCTTAAAAAAGCACAAACCCTCCACTGAGGATTGAAATTGTCCCCAGGTCTAATTATTGCAATAGAATCCAAGCTGGAAGAAGGCAGGTTAGCGTTGTTTTTTCCAATTTACATTTTTCTCATGGTCTTGAAAAGGTTTCTTTCCCCTTCTGTGTTAAGCCAGGCTCTTCTCCCAGTTCCCCAGCATAGGCCAGGACTGGGAAGATTCTTTGTTTTTTGAATCTGCTTTAATAGCTAGGAAATGTTAGTTATAAATGATGGTAATTTTTTAATGAAACAGCTAGAGAGCAGACATTATTATACCTGTTATGGACTTATATCTGAGTAGGGGCTTGACTGACTATTCTACCCTGCCTATTTCTTAAAAAAATGTTAATGCTCTTAACTTTATAACTCACCTCTGTTTTAGCCTTTAGAATAAATCACAGCAAGCAGCGAGGAGGAGGATGCAGTCATCTTTTGTATTATCTGTTTTGCAGAGAACGGAGCAGAGTGGAGAGCACTTAGCTACCAAATAGGTGGAATAGGATCTGGCTTTTAGTACCTCTTAGGTAAGAAAGATCCCAAATAAATAAACGAATATATATGGGAAATGTAAGAAATCTAAACTAATACCAACTGATTGGTAGGGCTGAATGGAACAAACTGCAGAAGCTTGCTGGGGGGCTTAATTATGCTCACATATGGATGCACACACTCACCCATGTATGTGCGCACACATGCCAACATATGCAGACATACACACAGAAACACTGTGTAAAAAAGAATGGGTGTAGTAGAGGTGTGTCCCACAAAGTTGCCTCGTTGTCTGCAGAGTGCTTAGATTGTGTGAAGGAGTGGGATGGTGCTGGAGAGCACAGTGGGAACAAGGAATTGTGGCCCCACCCCAAATGCAAAGGCCCCTCTCAGTAAGAGTCTGGGTCAGAGTTCAGGTTGTGCTGTGGTTAAATATCTATTTTTTTGTACTAGAGAAGGATGTAACTATGCTTCCTATGCTAGCAGAGTAGGATTTAGATTGCTCTTTTTTACTTATTTCCTTGCTTTGGTGTGCCTGTGTTTGTAAAGGAATTCAACTCCAACTCTTCACTGATCATGCTATGTGCTTCCCCAGGCTGGCAGAGTTTTTATAAAGAATTCTGATAACTTTGTGCAGAGTTATAGCAGGACAGCTCCATCTCCTGGGGAGCAATGGTACACTGGGCAATAAATGCTAGCTGCTGCACTTTTAATGATGGTGTAGCCATGGTGGTGGCTACTTTTGTTCCCTCCTACCAAAGACAGTGCCTGCCCCCCCACCCCGCCATTCCAGTTACACTACTGACTTTGGGGTTCATTGCCTTCTGCTTTCTAGGTTTTCAGGTTCCACCCTGGTGACATTTTCAAGCTTTTCTGTGCATCTAGGAATGAAGGCATAAGTGGGCAGCTCTGCACCCTCTGGACAGTGGCAACACATAGGGCAGCAACTCCTTTTTTCATGCCCCACTTTTAAATCAGTGCCTAGGCCTAGTATCTCAGTCACATACGTCACCTCCTTTAGTTACACTACTGTCTAGGAGCACTTGAAGCATATTTATTAGGGGTATACCAATAAAGATTTTCTTGGCCAATATCAATAGATGATGATTAAACAACCATATCGGCTGATGTCTATCCGATAACCAGTATTTAGTAATAGTGCAAAGCATTTTGAACTACTGATATAAATAAACCTTTTTTGTTTGTTTGTTTGTTTTGTATTTATAACACACAAGCACACATGCATCTCCTGCCCATTCCAGCCCTCAATGAGGAAGGCGGTGACAGCCTTATTCTCATGTACATTGCTCCCTTGCCCACAGCTCTACCCCCTGCGCAGCCCATGCTGCTGTCCCAGGTGGGTGGGGTGAACCCTCACACAGACAGCGGTGCTGGGTGCATTTGGATCCCCAGAGCATGCCACTGCCTCAGTGCCGGTGAGCCCTGTGCAGCAGATCTCTTGTGGCTGCTGGGGAGAAGCCACTTTTGCAAAGCTGCCTGGTGCCTGGCAGAGCAGAATGTCCCTTGTGTGGTGTCTTACCTTGCCCACATGCAGCCCAATGTCTCTGTGATAGCTCTGGTGCTTCAGCCTCTACTGTGTCCAGCATTGCCATGGCAGCAGCAGCAGCATCCGGAACCAGTAACAGTCCTTCTGTTGCTGAGCATGGCACCCTGTGACTGCTCCCGAGTGCCCCCTCTGTCCTCCCACTGCTCGCCAGGACCTGTAATCTGCCATGGGCTTGGGCTGGCAGTGGATCACAGGGACCAGACTACACTCACCAGGGTGCTTCGGGCACAAAGCCATAATTATTGGCTACAACAACCAAAAGAAGCTGATAGGCGATAATGTCACTACCACTTTTATTGGTGCTGATCCGATAACCAACCAATATATTGGTGCACCCCTAATATTTGTGTATAATGAAAGCTGCAGTGTTCAGGAAATTACCTAACTTCTGCAGCCTGATGACTATTAAAGCCATCACATGTTGCAGTGACGTTCTCATTGCTTAGTAGCTTTAAACTTTTTTTAAATGCAGGGGGTTCTTCATACAGCTTTCATTTTGTCTTGTGCAGGAAAATTTTACAAGGTGAAATAAATAGTGTAATGTAATAATCTGATGAGCCCATTAAAGTGTGAATGAAGCTGGCCAGGTTCATATAGATAGAAAACAGCATCCACATTCCGTATATAACTTTGAAATAGCTGTGGACAAAAAAACATGCCAGGGAAAAAGTGTACAAGGTGTGGTGGACCAGTAGGGGGTGCTCCTGCATTGAGCCACTCACCTTACTGTGCCTGACCACCTTCCAGGCTCTGAGTGCCTTCCTGGGGGCACCTCATGTCCAACTGACTCCCTTCCTGGAGGACACCCACAAGCCTGGGGGTAATGATGCCACCACCCAGAGTCTGGACTGATCTGGGACCTGTGCCCTCTGGGAAACACAGGCCTAGTAGTCCTTGAGGGTACTTGACCCACTTCAAGAACTTGGGGTGCTTCCCTCAGTCTGAAGCACAAATAGTGGTCTCCCTTAGTCAGCCAAACCAGGGGGACCCCAAGGCATAATTGAGACCCTCTCCCAATAAGTCTCCCATGCTAGGTACAAAGGAGAACTTTATTGGTTACAAGGAATAGGTTTGGAATAGGGTAGAGGGTAGAGCAATATCAGAGAAATAGCGTAGAGAAAACAGTGTCATAGTAGCCTTTGATCATGCAACTGAATTACTGCAAGCTATATATCTAGTTAGATCTCAGGTAGCTTACTCACCAGTATTATCCAGAGGCAGGTGGAGATTCCCTCTGGAGGCAGGCAGTTCATTGACTAAGTTTCAAGAGAGAGAGAAAGAGAGAGTTTCAGGTGGTCCAGCTTCTCTCTGTGCATTTTCATCATGGCTACTGCCCCTCCTCCTGGTCAGTCCTTTACTTATATAGCCTGTATGACCTCATTTACCTGATTCAATGAAGGCCAAAAACTGTTGGCTGCCAGCCAACCAATTTGAAATGCATCACTGGTTGCTGGGTATACTGGCAGGGTTCTTAGCCCCCTCCCAGTCAGGTTGGCATTGTTTAGAACAATAGGGAGCTTAAGCCCCCTACCCAGGTATGTGATGCCAGTCATGTAGGGAGAGGGAGCAGGTTTCCCCCATCCTTCAGGAATGTATCCAGCTCAGGTTACAACTCAGGGTTACCTGAAGCAGTTGGGACCAGAGAAGTCTGCCCTCTGCAGTGACCATGGTAACCAAATTGTCAGATAGCAGAGTTTGGTATTCTGCCACACAAGGAACACATGAATATGCACTGCACCCAAGTGATAATAATCCATCCAGGGCCATAACTGTCAGAGTGCACAGCACATGAGAGCAAGAGTAGTCACATCTTAAAGCTAAAAACCTTCTCTGACTGCCCCCCACTTGCACAGCTATGACTTCCCACTAGAGGGCTGGCAAGTGGGGGCCTGACCAGGAGCTACACCTATGAGTTGTCACTGTAGGGCTGGTGAGTCAGGACAAGCTTCTCTCCCTGCTGTAGGTGGGGGTGTGAGAGATGGGTTGCGGAGTGGGGGCAGTGTGAAAATGAAGCTGGTTGGAGAAGAGTTAATGGGATTGGGGGGTAATGAAAAAATGGGAGGTGGAAAGGAAATGGCAGGTGGGGGGAAGGGTCATGAAATGAAGGACATCAGCTACTGAAGGATAAAGTAAAAAGAAGTAAAAACAGGGGTGTAGGTTGTAGCCCTGTTGGTCGCAGGACATAGGCAGACAAGGATCTATGGGTGAATATGATATCTTTTATTAGAACAACTTAAATAGTTTGGAAAAAAATGTAGAGCAAGCTTTCGGGTTTAAAACCCCTTTGTCAGGCTGAGGAAGTCTCTGCAGTTGGTGTGTGCTCTTCCTGGATGAAATGAATAGTGAAGAAGCCAGAGGCTGGGATGGTTTGCATGTTGTTTGGTCTCTCCTAAGTATTTTTCATCGGGGCATTTGGTGCACTGGATGAGATATATTACATTTCTGAGGTGCAGCTGTAAGATTCAGGAATGCTGATGGTTCCTTTGTGGGGTGTAATAATCGTGGGGGGGGTGGAAATGTGTTGGCAGGTTTTGCATTTCTTGTCATGGCATGATCTGGATCCATTTGGTGTGTTCTTGGCCTGAGGAAGTTTTCTTCAGGTGATGAGGTTAGCGAGGTTTGGTGCTTGTTTGAAGGCTAGGGTGGGTGGTTCTGGGAAGATCTCTTTAAGTATACTAGAAAGTGCATCAAATGCCCCCATGGAAAATACGTAGGAGAAACCAAACAACACCTGCACACCAGCATGAACGCACACTGGAAATCTGTCAAAGACAGGAATAGCCAATTACCTGTGGGGGCACGTTTCTCACAAGAAAACCACTCTCTCTCCAATCTCTCAGACCTGATCCTCAAAGAAAACTTACAAAACACTTCCCAGAGACGAACCTATGGACTTCACTTGGTCAACCTCCATACAAAAAATCATGGACTAAATACAGACAATGGATTTATGACACGTTATAACCTGCCTGACATCTGACTCCCCAGGTACCTCTCCATTATCTAACTGCTACGATCATCCCCCTCTCCCCCTGCCCCACCCCAGCCTCTCCCTCACCCACTGACTCCTCAATTTACATCTTCACTGACCGCCTGTCTTGCATGCATACCAGCCCAGCCTCTGGCTTCTTTACTATTCATTCCACCCAGGAAGAGCACACACCAACTGCAGATGCTTCCTCAGCCTGACAAAGGGGTTTTAAACCCAAAAGCTTGCTATAAAATCTTTTTCCAACTATTTAAGTTGTTCTAATAAAAGGTATCATATTCACCCAAAGCACCTTGTCTGCCAAGAAGTAAAAACAGAATTTAAAAAGAAATAATGAGGAAGTAAATTGAAAAAAGTCTCACATTTTAATAATGTGGGATTTGGGTGTGGGGGTGCTGGTTGTGTTTCCTAGGCTGGGAGGCAGAAGCGGTGAGGGAAGGTACTTTTGGGGGAGCTACTGCCCTGCCCCAGGAATAAAGTCCCAGCTCATGGGGACCCAATCCGGCCCCTACCCTGTTCCCCCCCACCCTCCTAGACCCCACTCTTGGACTCATCTGTGCCCTGCAACCTGGCTAGCTGGTTTGTGTTCTGCAGTCTGTTTGCATGAAGTTGCACCCTGGGGAGTGGGAAGGTTACACCCCCAAGGGCAGGAAGGGCAGTTGTCTTGGTGCCAGAACTGCCCACTGGATAGTAGAGTTCAGGGGATGGATAGCTAGTCCACATAGAACAGGATAGTGAGGGTGAAGATGCTGCATCCTAGGATGCTAAAGGACTGCAACTTTAGTGGCTTATTTTTGGGGAGTGACCAGACATTCATGGAACATGAGCTGGGTAATATGGATCAGAAATAAACTTATCCTGGAGTGGCATAACTTCAAGCTGCCTCAAGTTAGACCAACACAGTTACAACCTACACCCCTAAAACTAATTTCAGGTGTTAATGTGCAGACAATCCAGGCGTTAAGACCTCCAGAAGCTGCCTAAAATTAATGTGTACCAAGCCCCTTAGGCTGTATACAGGCTCAGGGTTTGTCTTTTGTCTTAATTCTGCACCCCACACAATGGGGCCTGTGAAGGCTGCAGATAACCTTCTCCAGCATCTTGCAGGGAGGGGCTAGTGGCCATAATATGACTCTATCACTGCATGGTGCCATTGAACAACAATGGAAAGTTACAGGAGCAGATAATTGCAAAACTCAGTGTATAAGGAACACATGAATTGCAGGAACTTGAGCGGACCATACGTAGAAGCTGAGTGGGGACAGTAGAAAAGGAAAGCTGGTGTGAGTAGTTTCCTTCTGAAAATGTGTAAAATATTGAACACTGCATAGTTGTGCTGGTAGCAGGCTTACTTTGCTGAGAACTCAACAATGAGTGTTGCACTATAGCATTGCAAAGCTCCACTGTAGATGGGTGTGAACCTCACCGTTGCACATGTCTGTGAAGCTCTTAACTCTGTTCTCAGGGCAGCCCTGGCATTGGAGTCACTAGGAAATAAAACCTGCGTATGTCCAGACCTGGACAAATGTGCAGAGCTGAGGGCTTAGGGCCATTTACTGGATGCAGCTCCTTATAGCTTGAGTGCACAAAGCAAGGGGTTTAGAATCCTGTGGGAAACATCTGACTTGGCTACTGGCCGGGAAGGGACTTAGCTAAAGCTATAAACACTGATTGGAACCAGATGGTGCAGCAGAGACTGACTTTTCCTGATCTCTTCCTCCTCCTGACCCGGGAGGAGCATTATCAAGGAGCTGTGACAAGAACCTGAGGTCAGTGTTGACCCCTGAGGCTGATTAAGAAGTGACAGGGCTCTGAGGGACTGGAAAGAGTGGTGTAGCACAGGGAGAGGAGGGGAGGTGGTTAGTAGGTGCTGCCTGTCTGCTTTTCCTGTGAGCCCCTTCTCTCTCCTGGCACTTCATGCTCTCAATGCGTCAATGGCATACGTCTCTGCAGTTGTCCTCTGGAGATTGCTACACAAGAGTTCTGGGATCAGGCAGTGGAGGAAGCATCAGACCAGCGGCTCTTAGGCTGGAGCTTGCAGGACACTAGCCAAGGTTTGTGCAAACAGCTGACTGCTCACATGATTGTGGCCCCTCTGTTTTCAGCTGAGAGAAGCAGAACAAAGGGAGGCAAGATGAAATGAAGAGGAAAAGGAAACAGTGAGAAAAAAATGATTTGCAAGGGACACTGTTTTGTGCAACTAGACATTGCTAAACTGCTAGTATTGTTGCAATAGAGATGACTAAATAACATGGTCTAGCCCTTCCCTGCTATTGCTGTTCAATAGCATGGGTTAGGATAGTTACTCCAGGGATGTTGTAATTGCCAGTGCAATGACCAGTGATATCCAATTATGATGTCTCTTGTGAAGGGGAAGTGAACTCGGCACAGCATGGGAACCCTGCGTGGCAGCGAGATGTACTGGGTTCAGGAGAATGCAAAGAGAACAATATTTGCAGTCTCCAAAGGTTGCAACCAGCAGTTGGCTTTCTTTCCAAGAGACAGGGAGACATGGGTTTGGGTAGGAGGCAGATGCAACTAAGGGCAATCAGCAGCATAGTGTTGCTGTAAAGACTTTCCTCACTCTTCTCAGGCCAGCAGACACTCTCTCCCTCCTACATGGCTCTTAGAACGTGCAAAAGAAATCCATCTGGTTGACAAGCTCTGGAGAATTGGAGTGGAGCCAAAGGCAGGGGCAGGTAGATGCAGAGCATAGGTGAGGGAGAAAATATTTTTTTGGGGGGCTGAGTGCACATATGCATGCGCACGTGCCCCCTCCCCATGGGAAAGTCTGCAGGGGGAGGGGGAAGGGCCTTTTGTGGGGAGTGGAGCTGGGGCTGTGCAGGGCTGCACTAAGGCCGGCCCAGGTCATGGGGCAATTGGACCCCAGTGGCTCCTCCAGGGGTGTGGGCAGGCAGCTCTTGCCACTGTATGCACCACAGGGGAGCTGGGGAGGGGGCATGTTCCCCCCCTTGGCTCCCCCACGCCATGCCCCTACGTGTCCAGTCAGTGTCTATTAACAGTGAATGGGGCCCTGACTGGGCCAGGTTGTGGGAGTCAGAGCCCAGCGGCTCCTCCAGAGGTGCACCACGGTGACGGGGAGCCAAGCGGGGTCATGTTCCCCCACCCCGATCTTTGCATGGGGTAAGGACGGGCCGCAGCTGTGAGATGGGATCTGGCTGCTCCCAGCCTCTGCACCTTTCTGCCACTGCTTTGAAAGTGTCACGGCGTAGTGCCATGTGCCTCACTGCAGCAGTGGGACTCACATGGCGCTGTGCCATGCCACTCTTGAAGCAGCAGCAGTGAGACATGGAGGCAGACAGCATGCAGAGCCCAGCTTGTAGGTGCAGCATGGCCTTGCCCTGTGCAAAGATCAGGGGGCCACATGCCCACCCTTGGCTCCCCAGAGCCACGCCATGCCTCTGGAAGAGCCACTGGGCTCTGATTGTCCCACGACCCGCTCTGGCTGGGGCCCCATTCACTGTGAATGGAGCCCTAGCCGGGCCAGGTTGTAGGACAATCCCCACATGCAGCAGGGAGCGGGGCAGGGGTGAATCATTCACCCCTCCCCCCACCCCACTGCCTTCTGCACTTCTTGGGATCTTGATCTGCCCCTTCCTCCCCCCACCCCAAGCCCAGGTAAAGGAAGAACCTTACCTGCCTCCTGGGCCAGCTGGGATCCTAGCTGTGTGCTGCAGGATATCCAAGTGTGCATGCCCTGCCCCCCTGCTGCAGCAGTCTGCGGCCAGGCTGCCTTCCGGCTCTACCTGCATTTCGGGGGGCTGAGCCTGGTTAGCACTCTCCGCCTTCTGCTGCCTATGATGCAGAATACAGATTTAAAGAGACTAAGGCACACAATTCTGTAAACTTTAGCCTTGGCCTTAATGGAGCACAGTCTCCAAAACTCCTGCTGAGGTAATGCTTTAAGATAATTTGTTATGGTTGCACAGAATCCAAAGAGAGAAAAAGGGCAGATTTTCAATGCCTATGTTATTTGTTTGAATCACTTTTATTTAAATCTTTCCAGCAACTCAAGACCAATTTCCTAATACAAGTTTTCACCATTCCCTAAAAATATAGCACTGGTGTGTTCTGTTCTTTTTTCATTGTGGAATGGAAGGTTTAGGCCAAATGTGTCAGAGATCAGTAGAGGCCTGGACACAGCATTACAAAACAAATTTATATCAGCTCTGTACATGCCTTTAAATTGCACCAGAATCTAGAGTGGACATTTGAACCAAGGCAGACACTACCACCACCAGCTTAATTATCCCACTGGAGTTTTACCTCTGTTTTTTTGGGGGGAGGGGATAATCTCCACTATATTTAGATGAGTCACTGGTGGAGACCTGTAAGTTGTGGGTCCATTAACTGTAAGTTGTGGGTCCATTTCTTTTTCAAAGTAGGTTGCACCAGTGTTAATATGTTGTGTCCAGGGCTATATCAGTTGCTCCTGTTTAAAGAACAATATTGATTATTAGAACCATAGTAAAGATCAAGGCTGATGTGCAGGGGGTGCACAGGAGTGCATGTGCATGTGCACCCCTTGAGAGTGCCAGTGCACCCCCTGTCAGGCCACACTCCCTGTTTAGCTGGTGGGCAGGGGGGCAGGTGGGAGCGCCAGTGTCCCCCTGTGAGCACCAGCCAGGGAGCAGGGCCGCCAGCCAAAATGGCTGTGTCGCTTGCGGAAGTGGCTGCGGGAGTTCTGGAAGCAGTGTGGCTGCTTTTATGTTGAGTGAGATCAACTGCTGGAGGATCATCCTCCCCAGCCAGCAGGATCGGCTGCTGGGGGACCCTCCCCCCTCAGTCACTGACTGGTGTCAGGGGGGGCACGTGCCCCCCTCAGACACCAGACACCCATGGAAAAGATGGGCCAAAACAGAACTGAAGAGCATCACTAAACTGAGAGAATTCTGGTGCAGTAAAGCACAGTGTAGGGCATTCAACACACAATGTACAGGCCATGATTCCTGAAAGGCAGCCTACCAAAGGGACAAAGCTGGATTAATGTCATTTTGTACATCTTTTTTCATGTATAAATGAAGCACAGGGTTTTTCATTAAAAAATTTTTTTTTCCTCCCCCCCCACCTTAACAGAGCAAGTCTGATCCCTGGTTTTGTTGGAAGACTTCTTGGATGAAGAAAAGAGAGGGCACTTCCTTAATCCCTTATTTGTGTGTCAGCTGTTGAATCTTCATGAAGAACCATCCTTCTAGGGAAGCTGGGGCCCTGGGTGGGGGGGATGGGGCCCTCCAGGGTGCCTGGGACCCTGGGCGGGGGGGCTGTGGCCCTGCAGGGGGGGAGCTGGGGCCCTGCAGGTGGGGAATTCCATGTGCTGGGGGGGGCTGCACCCTGTGGGGACCAAGGGACCCACCCCTTCTGAGCAGCCCC
>NW_017729029.1:6370361-6378000 GCF_001723915.1 Gavialis gangeticus
GCTGGGGCCATGTGTGTGGGGGCATTCCATGTGCTGTGTGGAATTTATTTTATCATGATGATAGAGATTCTGGTAGGCTTCCACATTGCTTTAACACTGTAAATATACCAATAAAGCATTGCCCAACTGATTGCTGTCTCTCTATAGATATATAAATGTGTGTGTGTGTGTATGTGTGTAGAGTGGTCTTTTATTTTAATTGTGGAAAAACATGGATTTTGGGGTATTTTTAAAAATGGATTTGGGATGCTGCTGCAGCAGTCCAGCTGGCACACGGGGTAGTGACCCCAGGTATCAAGTGGCCAGGCCCCAGAAGCTCCTGAGAGCGAGTAGCTTGCCAGGGCAGCTTTTTGTACAGATGGGGCCAGGACAGGGCAGCTTTTTATACTGCTGACAGGACAGGACAGGTGCTGGCCCTGGGCTCTAGCTCCCCCTGGCTGCAGGTCTGAGAAGAGCCAGGCAGGGTTTTTTTGCCCCAAGTGGCACACTTTGCAAAAAGCCCCAGCTTAAATTTGCACCACTTCTATTTGAGCTGCTGCAAGTGCACATGCTTGCATGTGTGGACATGCCCTCTGAGGCCTTCCTTAATCTTCAAAAGACATAAAATGGGGCAAACCCACTGTTTTTCTTTTTGCAGATTTCATTTATTCAGGCCTCTGAGGGACTCAAACAGAAACATGCTAGAGATATGTCAGGGAAGAATCAGCAAACACTGGGCCTTGAAACTGTATAAAACTGTAGAAATGCTGGGAAAATATCTAGCTAAAGAATGACTGGTTTGTTGGAACAAGATGACTTTTCTTTTCTACTTCCTTGGATGGGTTCCTTGGGGATTCCTTCAAAAGATGCCTTCATCCCTTCTTTGTGTGCCCTTTTCCTGTGCAGTTTTATGTAGCACATGACACTGGGTTCTAAAACATTGGGGCAGATGCATGCATCTCCATGAGTCATAAGAATGGCCAATGACAAGCTGGGCTCTGGCTTATGAGAAACAGCAGCAGCATGGGCAACTGGTGCCACCTTAGTCAGGGGGAGCACATGCCCCCCCCAGCAACCAGTCAGCAACTGGGGGGAGGTGGTCCCCCTGTGCTCAATCTTGCCGACTGGGGCTGGGGTGGGGAATCCCCCTGTGGCAAAAGTCAGTGACTGGGTAGCAGCCACGGTTCTCCCAGAAGTGGCCATGGTGCTACATCTAGCGCTTCTACTCTCCGGCCAGCACTCGCAGAGGGGGCACTGGTGCTCCCACCTGCCCCCACTGCCCATCACCTAAGTGGGGAGTGCGGCATGTCAGGGGGTGCACCAGCACTCTCTGGGGGTGCACATGCACCGCTGTGCACCCCCTATATGTTGCCACTGAGCAGCAGCAAATATGGAAGTAGTGGATAGCTACAATGGTGTAAATTACACCCTTCCTTTCGTAGGCCTCCCCCTATCTTCCATTGACATAGTGCCTAGTATTTTTATAGGCATTTTTTTGCCCACAATTTCTGCTCTGATCAGCTGAGATCCACAGCAATGGCAATGGCAAGAGCTGTTGTAGACAAGGAACTATGCCAGGGGTGGCCAGAGTTACTCACCCTGGGAGCCATATCCAATCCTCCACCGAAGTTCAAGAGCCGGAAAGCAAGAGTGGCGAGCGCTGAGCAACCCCGAGTGGAGGTGACACCCCCCTCCACTTTTCCTGCGGGAAGCGTGCCCCATGGTAAGTGGCATGGCTGCAGCCCCCACCCCAGCAGCCCAGAGCCTGAGCTGGCAGTCCTGGAGGGAGAGAAGGAGGGAGGAAGGTGGGCTTGGGACATGTTCCCTGGGGGGAAAGCTGGAGCGGTGGGAGGTTTTGGGCTGTCCTGTTTCTTAGAGCCACCTTGGGGAGAAGTGGGCAGGGTTTTGGCCAATTTCCAGACAGCAGCAAGTACCATGCCAGCAAACTGCTTGTCCAGTGGAGAAATAAACACAGTGCAGACAGAGTGAGTGGGAGCCCACATAGGAGTTGGCACTAATATCAGTTGTAAGTGTTCACAGGATCATTTTCTGTGCTAATAACATAGTGGGGGACAAGAATACATCTTCATGGTGAGCACCCCTTGTTGGTGATAGAAGGGCTTAATTAAAATGCAGCACATAGAAAGGTTTGGTGTAAATTTGTATGTGCAGTGTGTATCCACACCCTAGTACATGGAAGGCCTGACACTGCTGTATACACTCTATTTCCATCAGGTCAGTTGGGGTTCAGTACTGCCTAGGACAGTCTGCACCAGGCAAGAACAGATCTTTTAGAATAAATGCAACTCTGTTCTCCTCAAGGAGCCTTTGGCTGTTCTGGTTCTTGCTCTAGTGGATACAACTGGCTGAAAGTCCTCTGCACTGCTTGTTGGCTCTGAATTTGGGACCCAGATGCCTTGTGCCTTGTGGGGTGGAAGGGGGCTTTGGGTGCCGGACACAGCTGAGTACAGAGGCTTAGCCAGGGGCCTGACAGTACAGAGACCCAGCCAGGGGCCTGGGATCAGTGGGACTGAGGCCTAGCAAAGGTCCGTGGGTGACTGGTGTCTCCTGAGTCAGGGGAGACACTTGCCCCCCAGTAGCCAATCATTGGTATGGTCCCCCCATGGCCGATACTGCAGACCGGGGAGTGTGTCTCCCCTATGGCCAATCACACTGACCGGGGGGGGGGTGTCCCCCCACGGCCAATCCTGTCAACCCACAAGTGGCAGCGGTGTGCTGCTGGTACTTCTGAGTGAGCATGATCAGCTGCGGGGGGGCCACAGGGATCACTTCTCCTGGCACCCCACACCTTGGCTGGCACTCTCGGGGGGGGGGCACCAGCATTCTTGCCTGCCCCCCCTGCCCAGGAATCCTGGCTATCAGAGACTGCTGGCTATCGGGGGTGCCCCAGCACTCTGCACCCCCATGCATGCCCTACACATTGCCACTGTCCCTATTAATTATAAATACCATCAAGGTGTGGCACCCTGGGCCTGGCACTGTTAAGAATCACTGATTTAGTGGTTTTAGGGACTGGCAATACTTGTCCTTTCCTCAGACCTGTTCCTGTAGTCCCAGGGATAGAACAAGGCAACACTGTATAACTGTGTTTGGGGCAAGGCTATTTAGTTCACTTCTTCATTTGTTGCTCTCTGAATTCCTGCAAATGGGTCTTTGAATGCAGTGACTACATGGGAGGATAGCCTCTGGCTCATCCAATTTACAAATGCTGTATTTCTGTGTGGGAAAGGCTCTTTGACAGGATGAGCATAGTCTGCCAGCTGCTGGGCACAGCCTCCAGCTGAAGCACCTACAGCAGTGCTCAATTGTGCAAAGGATAAGAGAAATTCTATTAAGAAGAAAATGTATTGAAGTTCTGATTATAGTCTTAGATTTAAGTGTGGGTTTGTACATAGAGAAAGCTTTCATGGTAGTCACGAAGAAACATGTGGACCCTATGTGCTTGCAGAACTGAAACAGTCTTTTCCCCAAGGACATACAGGCATCAGGCCAGCTATTGCAGCCCATGAGACAGAATTCATCCAACCACCCAGTCAATGGAGAGGCTGTTACAGCAGATCATTCACTTGGATATACCTATGTGGATGCTCTTGTCTATGGAGAAGATATATCTGAGGTACCAAGAGACTTCACTGTGCCTCGGGTGGCCGTGGAGCTCTTGGAGTCTCTGCAGCCCTCACTTGTGGGCAATTGACCCTTCTAGTCACCTGCCATGACTTGATGTTTGTTATTTTAATGAGGGAGGCTGTGCGAAGGCTTCTTAAATTGTTCTTCCAAATGACCACCAGATGCATGTGATCTCTGGTTTATGGGCTAATTGCATGGCTCAATTCTCTCCCCCCCCCCCACACACACCGTGCCACATGCCTTGCAGATGGTATTTCCATTGATGTTTTATTTCACTTAAGTCTCCTTCTGGGGTTCTTGGACCCTCGCTGCTCCCACACTCTCAGCCTCTTGCTAGGCTCTGGACCTTTGATGGTCCCACATTCAGCCTCTGGGTCCATAGGAACCTCCTTCTTCTCCCCTTAGCACCTAAAGCAGTCTGGAGGTTTGGGGAGGAATTATCTCCAAGCTGGTCTTCTGGAGCTGCAGCCATCCTGCTTAGGTGGTACTCTCTCAGCAGGCTCACAGATGTTACTACCAGCTTCTCTCAGGGCCTGGGATTATATCTGCCACCTCCCAGGGTCAGCTGATCCTACAATTAGCTATGAGTCACACCTGCTAGTGGCTTTGCAGGCTGCCTGACCTCTTAAAGTGGCAGGCATTCCAAGTGCCCTGCCACATTCACAGATGAAGTGAACAAAACAAAGTGTAGCCTGGGTACACCCGGGGGTGTGTGCCCTGTTCTCCAATGACAGTGGTGGTGGTGAGGCAGGGTGCTGAGGAAGGGGTCAGCTACTAGAGGGCTTCCTCCCCTCTCTGTAGAGCTAGACCAAAACCAAATACTTAACTATGTACAATTTATTACAAGAACAAATACAGACTCTTAATATAAAACATAGAATATATACAAGGCTTAACATATAAAACTATACATAATATTCCACAATTTACATATAATCCCAAATATAAACCGAATAACTTACAACCACACAACACAATTAACACATAGGGATAGTAACTTAACCATAATATTTCTTTAAACCTTTACAAATAACAATACCAATATACACATTGAGATATTAAAACACATAAACCGTATAAGCCCCCTTAAAGAATACCCCTAACTATATAGCCCTTAATACGACAACTTCAAAATAGGGAGTGCACTCAGCACCTACCCAAAGGGTTTCCCTGAAGCCCCTCCCCTTTAGGGCCCTGGGATGTGGACATGCCCTTCCCATAATGGAGGGTGGAGGTGGCAGGCCGTCCTCGCCCGTGTCAGCCTCCCCTGCAGGGCCTGCTTCCCCAGTAACTCACGCTTTCTCTCTGGAGAAGTTAAGGCTTGTTTCCTGGTGGCTGATTCTGCACAAGCCTCTCCCCAGTGGCACCTTTGGCTCTTCTCGACGGCCCGGCATCCTGCACTGGGCACCCAGGGCTCTCTCTCTCTTGCGGGAGCCAAGCCCTTGCAGGCTCCGACTACCTGGTCTCACACTAGGGTTCTTCCCTTTCCCAGGCCCTGCTCTGGGCACTGGGGCTCTTTTAGTTAAAAGTCGAGCCGCACTGTGGGGCTCTGGTCACTCGATCTAGGGCCGGGGCTAATGTGAGGGGCCATGAGCTGGTTCCTCCATGCGCCGTCCTTCCAAGGTGGTTCTCCATGCGCCAACCTGCGCACTGGGTGAGCCCAAGTAGCTGCGAGCTGCTCCCAGGGCCAGCTCTCCATGTGTCGACCTGCATACCAACTGCCCAGCCACTTGCTGGGCTTGCAGGCTTAAGCCACCTCAAGCGGCTCCTAGAGCCTGATCCCCGTGCACTGATTTATGCACTGCTGAACCTCAAGCAGGGTCCTGATGATGGCCATCTCTGGAGCTCCTCTCTCCTTGCCATCCCTCATTGTCTCTCCAGCCTGCTGAGCACGGTCCCCTT
This sequence comes from Gavialis gangeticus, assembly GCF_001723915.1. Lineage (NCBI taxonomy): Eukaryota > Metazoa > Chordata > Crocodylia > Gavialidae > Gavialis > Gavialis gangeticus. The sequence continues at coordinate 6,375,891 of NW_017729029.1, forward strand.
CTATACTCTTTAGGGTCCCACCCCTGAAGTTCTCCGGACCTGGCTGGCGCAGTTTTGATTCAGGTCCAGCTGCTCGTTGTCCCCGCCCTTCAGAAAAGGGTGGGGCATTGCTTTCCTTGTGCTGCCTTCGGATTGGTGGGCGGGCTCCACCAATCAAACAGCAGACTCTCGATTCTAGGACTCAATCCAACTCCGAAAAGGTAAGCCTGCTACAAAAGTGATTAAGCCCTATAAGAGTGGATTTCCTCAGGGCTGCAGAACCGCTCTTCCACTTGAGAAAGGCAGGTCTCGTCTCCACTGTTAACAGTAGCCTGTTTACATCAAGTTAACTAAGATATGTGAACTCTCTTGGAATAAAAAACTGTGAAGATAAGGTACAATGTGGTGAAACAAGGCAAGGCCAGCCCTATGCCCTTACCTAGGGTTAACTTCAATGTAAAACTGAAGTGCTGACGTTCCATGTCTTTACCTAGGCTGTCACACACATCAGTTACCCAGAGGTAAAACCAAACTCCTTCTAGTGGGAGAGAACAGGCCTCAGACACAGGCTCACTTGGGGACCAAAGGGCAGTGGGGACCGGGGTAGGTCACAGAAGAATGTCTGCTTTCTGAGGAAAGCAGTTGAGTCCCTTCTGTTCTGTCATGGAAGACAAAGCCCATGTCACAACTTATAGGGAATGACTGGTGAGATGAAGCCTGCTCAAATAAAATGAGGCAGTCCTGCAGGAGGCATGCATGAGGCAGCACTCCTGGTTCTGGGCCTGAGAGCAGGAGACTTGGGTGATTTCATCCTGAGAGGCTGAAAGGCTTCCAGCTTCAAAAGGAGCACTGGAGAAGCTTGGATGGTGCCTAAGCTGTAGCTTGGTGTTTTGGGCACAGTGCCAGGAAGTCAGAGAAATACATGTTCAAATCCTTCTGGTGAGCTTAGAACCTGGGTCTCCTTCCTGTACGTGTGCACGTATCACTTGGCTAAAATATGGGTGGTGTGGGTCCCCCTCCAGCATCTAACACCTGTTGGTCCTGGGCTTCTACCTCTTTGTGACCTGGGCACAAGCATCCTTTCACAATCAGCTTATATATGTGCCCAGCCAGTTCATAGCCTACTGTGCGTGCTCTGTATATATGTGCGCTTATGCATTCACTGTGGAAGTGTAACAGAATCACAACCTGTACGTAAGTGCCAAAATCATCCATTAGATAGGAATAACTCTGAGCATTAGCTGTGCTGGATTCAAGCTAGGCACCTAGAAGTGAAAGGCTCTGTGAGCTGTTAGCAGTGTCTTTAGGCATCCAGACCCCCAACAGCTGCTAAACTTGGAGTGGGTCCTCTAGAAAGAAACATACTGTAAAACCAAAACCATTTGTTAAAAGAATACCAGCGTACAAGGCTAAGCCCTCAAAGGTTTCAGAATACCTAAATGAAGTTTATCCACAGAATTACAGTTCAGCCCTGACTGTGCATATAGATTACATTCATTACATGACTTCACAAGGTTTTTCTCTGTCAGATGATCTAGGAACTAGAAATCCACAACATATACCTCTGCCATACCTAATGAAATGGTCATTAGGCTCTGGATAGTGAGTATCAGGTTTCCTGGTTTCTATTCATGACTCCATGAATAAAGTGCGATGCAGTGGCTAGATGAGCAAAGATAAGAGCTGACATCTTCAAACACATAATTTGACCTATCTGTTTATAAGGCAAAGTGTTTAAGATTTGTCACGGGGACCTGAGGTCTAGTTTTGTAGGCAGTGGCCTTATGTAGTTGTTTAGGGGCACATCTACACATGTGCTTTAACGTGCATTAGCCTATTTTAATGCACATTAAAGTGTCACAAAAAACCATGCACTTTCAATAACATGCATTAAAATAGGCTAACACATCTTTTTCTAGTACCTCACAATAAGCGCATCTACATGTTCACTAATGCGCTTTAGGTAATGCACATTAAATCTAGTACGTCCATTGTCAGGTACTAGAAAAAGGTGCATTAGCCTATTTTAATGTGCATTTTATAGATTCATAGATTCATAGATTAAGGGTCGGAAGGGACCTAGTAGATCTTCTAGCCCGACCCCCCGCCAGGGCAGGAGAACAACAAAAAA
>NW_017729029.1:6378356-6381303 GCF_001723915.1 Gavialis gangeticus
CCCCAGGTCGAATATGACCCATCCACCACCACCCTCTGAGTGCGACCCCTCAGCCAATCTGCAATCCATCTGACTGTGTAGGCATCGATGCCACAGTCACCTAGTTTTTTAATATGCATTAGCATATTTTTTTGGTGATGATTTAATGTACATTACAATAGGTTAATGTGAATTGAAGTGCATGTGTAGGAAAGTGCAGGAAGAAGAGAGCAAGCCAGAGAAGATGTGTGGTGGATACCAGTAACATAACTGAAGTGGGGTGACCAAGACAACAACCCTGGAATCCAGCTTGGGTGTGTGCATGCAAAAAAATAACAGGTGGTGCTACTGCTGCTCAGGGCACATTATTATTCCTTGGGTATATACTGCTTTGGGTGCCTGTTTTCAAAGGGACAGAAAGTTTCCATGGGCTATTTATCCATTTTATCCAATGAGTACCAAGTGCAAAGTACAATGAGTTTCCAAGCAAAGACCTGGCTAATATCCAACCTGTGGTGTGGTAGCTATAACACGGTACTAGGAAATTAGATGGATGAAGGTTCAAACCCCTCTAGGAGAAGGGCCCTAGAACCCAAGTCCTTCATGTCCCTGGCAAGTGTTCCAGCCAATAGACTACTGGGTTGCAGCATAGAAAGCCTCTTCTCCATCCAGCACCTACTAATTGTGGTTTTTCTGGTGACTAAAATGTTGGGATTTACCCAATCACATACCAGGACAATTGTCTGTCTCTGTGTGTCTACCCAGCCAGAGTGCAGTCCTACTGAGCATGCTTAGTGGGTATGTACATACTTGCACATCCAACCCTGAATCACAACCTATGAGCAAATGTCAAAAATGGAAGTTATATGACTCCATGTGCCATTTGGTTACATAATCTAAAATCGCATTTACCTCCATGGTGTGCATGTGGTTACCATCAGCTAGGAAGGAAGTGCTGAAGGTTAAATAATTATAAAGAGAAAAGCAAAGGAAACAGAAGCCATTTCTGTGCAATTTGATACCCACCTCTTGATAAGCACACATAGACTTTAACAGGGGATATGTAGAGCTCAGAACAGATGGCAGCACAGCTTAGATCCTTTGTAGATTAGCACAGAAGGGGACTTATAAGCAGGGATCCGGGTTTTCCATTTCCCATGAAAAAACCAAGGTCTACCAGCCCAACCAGGCTCCATCTGCGGCTTCCCTGAAGGGCCGATAGTGCTGCTTTGGGTCCACGTGTTGCTGGGAAGTGTTGGGGAAAGCCCCACATGGAATGCCTGCCCGACTGGTGGTGCGTGGACCAGGAAAGGTGTGGTGTTGGCTCTTCAGGGAAGCTGCACATGGAGGTGCGGAGCCTGGTTGGGCCAATAGCATGCCACTCACAGCCCATGTGCTGCCAGCTGGGCACTCCATGTCTATCACCAACACCTCCTTGCTCCCTCAGTCGCCAGCCAGCTCCTTGCAGGACTGCCTGCCTGTCTGGCAGCATATAGACCCAGAGCAACATGGTATCTGCTGGACTGGGCTCTGCACCTCCATGTGCAGCTTCCCTGAAAGGAAACAGGGCAGCAGGGAGCATCCAGCTCCGCCCTGCTTCCCTACTCTGTAGCTTGGGTGGAATATTGTGACTGGCCCACCCAGTGCACATGCACTCACTTATGCTTACCAAACATAATCAAGCAGGATGCCCCACTGAAACTAAACCATCAGAAACTGAAGTGAACTTCAGCAGGAAGCCACAGCATGAAAAGCAGAAGAAAACTGTCCTCTAGAGCAGGACTGTCTAACTTCAGAGTGGTTGGGAGGGCACACTATACTAGTCAAGGGCTGTTTACCAGTACACCATGCAGACAACATATCGCAAGCCATTGCACACTGTGTGGACTCCTGAGATCCCCACTGCATGAGCAGAGAACACCTTGCTGTGTGGGCAATGAACTCACCAAGCCCCCTCCCACCATACTGCCCTGTGTAATGAGGCCAAAGCAGAATCCTGGACCCAGTTGGGCTCAATCAATAGAACAGGGGAATTCAGCCCCTGAACAGGAGCCACCTGTAGCAAAGCCAGAGCAGTGCACTGGTCCCAGCTGGGCTGAATGAGACAATCAAAGCAACCAGTCTCCTCATGCCACAGGCAGCAGGACCCACCAACTTGAGCCCTTAAAAGCCAGATCCAGTTTGCAGTCTCCTTGTCTAGGCTAAGCTGAAAGTTCTTGTTCCTGGTATTGTGTGCCTTTCTTTGCTGGTTCTCTGGTTTTTACTTTAGGCTTTAACTGTCCCTTCTAGTTCTGGTAGAATTCTTGGTGTCCCCTGTGGCAGGGCACCACTGGTGCCTGCCACTTTAAGGACTTGATTAAACACTCAGCAGGTGTTTGATTACGGTGGCCATTTTAGAACTCTGTCTGCCTATATGAACAAGAGCAGTTTATTGCTGGGAGCCTGGCAAGAAACATTGCCTGGCTGAGTTGCTGCATGGGAACAGCTTTCAGGTAGGAGCAGGAGGCTCTAGTTCTAGGCATGATCTAAAACTGCACCCTGTCAGGAGTGTGTGGCCTGGTGGGACTCCCAGTGGCATAGGAGCCCCTGGGGAGTGCCAGGGCAGTTACCACCCTGGTGTAAGGTGACTAGGGGTGCCTTAACCCCAGCCCTCCTTTGGGTGGGTTAGATACTTCATCTAATTCAGGTAAGGCCAAGTAAGCTTCTTGTGCCTGAGCCTGCTGGGATGAGTGACACTGCAGGGTCAAGTGTGCTCTGTGAAGCACCTGAGCTGGGAATGAGGGACCCCAATCCATGACTGCAGCCAGGAGGCTAAGACCTAACCTGAGAGACCTGGCTGAGTTAGCTGCCTGAGACGCCATCTGTCAGGCTTGGGCCACACTGTAGGGGTGGAATGGAGCCATGGATAGCACCTCCCCCCCCCCCCCCCCCCCATTTTGGGGGGTTAAATTTGGGGGGGGGGCCCCCT
>NW_017729029.1:6386303-6397389 GCF_001723915.1 Gavialis gangeticus
GCAGGAGGCTGCCTATTATTACGTCAATATTATTACATCAAGGTGTGGCAGATGAGAGGCAGGTGGTTGGCCTGTAGACAGGGGGCAGGATGATGCTTACACTGGGCATGAAAGCCTGCCCCTGTCCCATCCCGATTCTGGCTTTCTGCTCTTGCTTCTTGTTTTGATAGTTCTGAAATCTTGATTTTATTTATTTATTTATTTATTTATTTATTTTTTTTTTTTTGACCCTAGTTAACTCTTGGCTTACCCTTGCTGTGACTTCAGTTCCAGCACCAGACTCCTCTGTACCTGCAACTTCTGGGGATGTTGGCTACAAAGGATCAACTCGCAGGATCATAATAAATTATAACTTATTGTACAGGATGTGAAGTTACCAATAAAATCATAAATGCAAACTTTGAGTTATGAGGGGTACTGGTCACCTTGGCGCATGCGTGCATGCACTCACTCATTCAAACCATGTAATTTAAACCCATGTAGGATAGTGTATAGTAGCTGCTGTAATGATTTGTGAGAGTACTGGTGTCAGTATATCTACTTACCTGAGGCCCTGGAGTCTGCTGTCGATGGTCAGCTTCCTTCAAGGTGATGTCTCCAGAAGAGGGTTGCCTGCTTGTCCTTCTGTCTTGGTAGGTCAGGTGCTGGATGAAAGGGTACCACTGGGAGTCATGCTTCACTGCCTTTTATCTCTTTCTGGCAGACTTGTGTGGTTTTTTTTCCCCCCCCCATCATCTTGGCTGCCCAATCTGGAGGCTGCTGTCCCATGTGGGTCTTAAGTAGTGCATGACAGCTGTCAGTCACAGGGGTCTCTGCCTGCTGGTATGTGCAATTTTGAGAGTCCAGCCTTCACTTAATTGACTCAATGGCTGTATTGTCATCGGTTATAGGAATAATCAACAGAGTGGGTACTCAGTTGCAGGAATCAGTTCATTGGCTTGATTAGCCTAAAATGGCTTGAAGAGCAGAGTTCTGTAATGGTAAGTTCCTCTGGCTAGGCTATTGTCAGTTAACAGCCAGAGGTTCTTGCTTTTGTCATTTAATTATCTGATTCATACATACTTGCATTCAGTCAGGGGTGGGGGACCAGCCCAATACAGCAATATAATTCCAGTGATTACAATTTCAATGCATTCTTACAATAATAGTTTTAGTAATACAAGGTATGACTTACCTTTTTAACAAGTGTATTTTTCTTTTAAAGTAATAAAATACTGAATGCCAGGGTAAAGATGAGATGGATGAAATATAAAAATGCACTGGGAGAAATATATAAAAATGCAATGCGAGGTAGTGAGGATCAAAGGGTACTGAGGACAGTAAGCGAGTTAGGTTAGCACCAGGATATATTTACGGTCTTTTTACAGTGGATATTTTAGTTGTTTTGTTTTCTTTAGTGACACTGAGCTTAATTAGTATGTAGATGGCTTTCTGTAGGAGAAACCTAGAAACTACACTTCAGTTTTCTGGCTTGCTCTGAGCCTTGCCACACCCATGCAGTGAGCATACTAGGTCTCTGCCAATACTCAGAAGGAAAAAGAAATACACAAAATGGGGGGGTGCAGGCAAGAAGGGGGCATCCTGTTGTAGGGAAACTAACCTGGACTGCACCTGTGCTTCAGGTGCCCAACTACTAAGTAAAACTACCCATGCCCCAGTCCCTAATACCCAGCTGCTGCTGCTGCAGTAGAAGTAATGGGCAGAGCAGTAACTTGGTGTGAGCCGACAGGCCATTCATTAACTCGTCATTGGCTGCATCTAGCCTCTGTGCTGCCAGTTGGATAGCCCTTTTCTAAAATAATGGATTATGGGTCAAGTGTTGCAAGCAAGGCATTATTGGTTGGGAGTGGTGAACAGAGAGCTGCTCTGCTGTGGAACGTTAGGAAGGCATTTGGCCTCAGGGTATCTCAGTAACAAGATTGTTTGCCTTGGAGCAGGGATTCTCAGCTGTGGTGCCATGATGCCCCAAAGTGTCATGAGATCCTTGTAAGGGTGCTGTGGCACCTAGCCCATGTACAAGGAGCTAAGTGCAGCACTTGTTACTCCTCCACCCACTCTAAAGTCCTGCAAACAAGGCGCACCCATGTGTGCTCTTCCTACTTCCTGGCAACACTTCTCAAGGTAGCTGGCACAAGATGTCCCACTGTGGGCAGGTGGATGTGCAGCTACAGAACGTGTGTTGTGTGTTTTTTTTTTTTTTTTAGCCTAGCTTGTCCACAGTTCCTTACATGCTCCAAGCCCTGGTGGGAGAGGCCACAGGTGCAGGTGGTTCTGGTCCTAGCATGCAAATATCCGGAGGAGCAGCTCTGGCTGTGCTTGACCCCTTGGATACAAACTGGAGGGTCCCCTCCCTGCTTCCTCACTTCTGGGCCTCATGTCCTGTTGGCCTATTGGCTTCTCATCCCCCTTGGCTCCCTACCCCCATCTCATGTGTAGCCTAGCACCTCAGCCCTGCCAGCTGGGTATCCATGGGCTTTTTTTGCCTCAGGGTCTGCTATTCAGGCAGGATTACCCTGGGATAATTAAAGGGCAGAAACTGACTCACCAGCTCTTTGTCCTCAGAAGTGATCTGGACCCATCTGTAGGGAGTCCAGGTGCTGTACTGTGATCAAATGTGTGGGACCAGGAAGAGCTATGAGAGCAGCTTGAAGGGGTGACTATTGCATTTATATTAATATATAGTAATAAGACAATATAAAATGTACAATTGATAACACTTTCATTCATCAATACAATTATAATGCTTAAAATATTCATACATTTTAGCAGCACCCATTTTAAAAGTTAATAAATTCAGAAGACTTACAGAAGGATACCTTAAGTCTAAAAAGGTTGACTCCCTGCCCTAGAGAACAGGGACAGCTGGCAGGCCCATGATGGGCTGATGCAAAAGAGGAATGCATCTGTGCCCTTTTGAGGCCATGTACACTTCTAGAGGGAGCCCAGGGACTGCAGCTGTAATTGGTTCTCATGTAAACAATGCAAGAAAAGGAAGATGCTTGGCATCACCTCCACCAGGTGCCAAGTCCTGTATTTTAAGTATCCACATCATTTTTGTACCATTGGTAATGAGATAGTAGTCATGGGTACGACGGTAAACTGCATTCAACCGGAAGGCCTGGTGGCAATGTGGTGGGGCTACGCTTGGCAGGATAGCTCCTATAAAATACCACAATGTTGCAACTTTCAGACTAAGGCAAGTATAGGGTGTCTCAAAACTGTAGTCCCCAGTGCCTTGTGGGTACTCCTAGGTTGGAGAAGGGTGTGTTTCTGTCAGGATGATACCTCTTAGCTTTTGCTGAGGTGTTAGGCAGTCAGCAGCAGCTCTAATCTGTTGTTCTCTGGCAGAAGCTACAACTATCAAGGCACTGAATGTCTAGATTTGTTCTGGACTCCATCTCAATGGTCTAAAAGAGGGATGGTAGGTCTAGGGTAGCCTTTGCTTCTCCATACTCTTGCCTAAGTGTACATGCTAGAGGGCTTACTGTGGTGGTTGCATAGACCTCTTGCATGTACAACATGATCCAGAGCAGGGGTTCCCAACCTTTTTATGCTGAGGACCATCAAACTGCAGACCGGAAGTGACCATGGACTGGCAAACTGCAGACCAGCAGTGACCAGCATACTAGTAAGGCCAGCCAACCCTTTTTTATACTCAGTACTGGCTGCTGGTCCACAGTATGCTGGTCACTTCCAGCCACCGGTTTGCCGGTCTGTGGTCACTTCCAGTCTGGCAGCCAGTTCTCCTGCAGACTAGCAGTCGACCCTTCCCGGCCTAGCACTGGGCTGTGGCCTGCGGGTTGGCAACCCCTGATCCAGAGGATCAACTGTTGCCAAGAAATAATGAGACAGTAAGGAGTTCTTGCAATAGGGCAAATAAAAATGGAAAGTGAGGTGTTTTTTTTTGGTCCAGCCTTCCTGCTGTTATGCACCTACCTGAACCACAGAAGTGCTCACAGTCATGCATGTGAGCCATTGCAGTAATGTGAAGAATAGCAGCCTGGCTGCAGAGCTGTGTGGGACTGTCTATCCACATGAGGGTGCTCCTTGCCAAGCTTTGCTCCAATGATGCCTCAGCATCTCTTATTTACAGAAGGCATTAGGCATGGGTGGCTTTTATTGTTGAAGGAAATAAAACACAGTCCAGAGCAAGTGTAATTTAGGAATGTGAAATGCAGGGGAAGAGTTTCCCTTTCTCTTACTCCCACTGAGTGAAGGAGGTAACACTGGTGTATGCCAGGTTGATTCCAATAAAGAATAAAATCCATTTGCCCTGCCCTGTGCACCCACTCCATCTTCCCAGTGGCTCCATCACCCTCTGTTATACAGTATGCTGGGGACTCACCTTCCTTTTTTCCCCCCTCCAACCTTAGAGTTTGGTCACTTACCTGTACACATGCCCTTGGGGCCTCATCGCTTCACACTCAGTTCAGTGGCTGCTCTGTTGAGAGATGCTCTTGCATATTTTGATTCTGCTTCTGAAAAATGTAGCAACAGTTTCCAAAAGCATCTTTTCTGGACCCAACCATCCCCTTCTTCCCATTATAAGTTTCTGCCATTCCTTACTCCAAAATTGAGGTTTTTCTTTTCCTCACATTAGTGCCTTTTGTAATTCAAGCAGTGAACATAAGTAGCCTATCAGTTTCACAAAACTTTCTTTTTTCTTTCCAGTCTGCAAGCATGGCTGATATATGTGTATAAAATTCTCCTATGTATCTAAGGTAATTACTACTACCAGATAACTGGCTCTGGATTCCAAACCCTAAGAATGCTAGCCACTGCCCATGAAGAATGTCATTGCCTTACCATGACTCCATGTGACTCCATACCATGAACCCTCTTCTTCACATGATGGTCAGATCTCTGGGTACCGGCAAACACCAAAGCCATGATCTGCATGCATATTCCAGATAAGTAGTTAAGTTCCTTGCAGGAACTGCTGCTTAACTACTTAAAAATAGTCTAACTGGTTAAAAGAACTCTGACAGGAAGTCAGTGTTGAACCATCTCTCTAGTGAGGCTTTCCTGGTTATCATCTATCAGTGATGATGCTTATGTCATCTACAGCTGCATACAAGTTTTTCTCCTTGCTTTACAAAACCGTTTTTTCCCCTTTGGGTTGGAACAAGATGTTCAGTTCAACAATGAGCCATCATTTCCAGACAGAAGTTTGCAGACTTTGCCTAGTGTCTGGATATTCATCCAAGCAAAATCACTTCTTGTTGACCTTAAGCAAGTAGTTTAATAGATTCATAGATGCTAGGACTGGAAGAGACCTCAAAAGATCATTGAATCCAACCCCCTGCATAGGCAGGAAAGAGTGCTAGGGTATGACCCCAGCCAGATGCCTATCCAGCCTTCTCTTAAAGACCCCCCCAAGGTAGGGGAGAGCACCACCTCCCTTGGAAGCCCATTCCAAATGTTGACCACCTTTGCTGTGAAGAAGATTTTTCTGATATCTAGCTTAAATCTGTTCTCTGTCAGTTTGTGACCATTGCTCCTTGTTACCCCAAGAGGTGCCCTGGTGAACAGAGCATCTCCAATCCCTTGCTGCGTCCCCCTAATGAATTTGTAGGCGGTCACAAGATCACCTCTCAGCCTTCTCTTGTGGAGGCTGAAGAGGTCCAGGTCCCTCGGTCTCTCCTCATAGGGCTTGTCCTGTGGCCCTCCTCTGGACCCTCTCAAGTCTATCAACATCATTCTTGAAGTACGGCGCCCAAAACTGGATGCAGTACTCCAACTGCAGTCTGACCAATGCTGCACAGAGGGGACATATCACCTTCTTGGCTCTATTTGTCATGCATCTGCTGATGCATGATAAAGTGCAGTTAGCTTTGCTGATGATTTTGTCACAATGACGACTCATGTTCATCTTGGAGTCCACTATGACTCTGAGATCCCTTTCTGCTTCTGTGCTGCTGAGAAGGTCACTTCCCAGACAGTAAATGTGCTGGATATTTTTACGCCCTAGGTGCAGCACTCTGCATTTGTCCTTGTTGTACTGCATCCTATTGTGTACTGCCCACTGTTCTAACCTGCCCAGGTCTGCCTGCAATTGTTCCCTACACTCTGGAGTGTGCACTTCACCCCACAATTTGGTATCATGTGCAAACTTGGACAGAGTATACTTCACACCCACATCCAAGTCACAGATGAGGATATTGAAGAGTACAGGGCCAAGGAACGAACACTGCATGACCCCACTACTTGCATCCTTCTAGGTTGAAACTGACCCATCTACTATGACTCTCTGGGTGTGACCGCTAAGCCAATTTGGACCATGTAAACATCTGTGTCACAACTTCTTAATTTACTTATGCGAATACGATGAGATACCATATCGAAGACCTTGCTAAAGTCCAAGAAAACGACATCCACCTCTACTCCTGTGTCTAAGCATTTTGTGACCGTCATAAAACAAAACCAGATTGGTCAGGCATGAACTACCTGCTGCATTATTTTTCCCACTGGACTCCCGCAAATATGATCCTTCATAATCTTTTCAAAGACCTTTCCAAGGGTGGAGGTGAGACTGACTGACCTATAATTACTCGGATCCTTCTTCCTCCCGTTCTTGAAAATAGGGACCACATTGGCCCTTTTCCAGTCCTCCAAGACCTGATCCGAGCACCACAAGTGCTCAAACAGCCGTGCCAGTGGTTCTACTATGACGCCGGCCAACTCCTTCGGTACCTTTGGATGCAGCTTACTTGAACACATCCAGTCCATCCAAGTGACTCTGCACCAAGTCAGCATTGACAGTTGGTGGGCTGGTGTCCCTCCGATGCCCATCTAAGAACCCATTAGGAGATTTATCTTGAGCCCTGTTCAGGAACACTGAGGTAAACTCATTGAAGAGCTCAGCCTTGTCCCCCCTCTCTGTCACTAATTGCTCCTCCTTGTTCAATAGGGACCCCCACCATCAAGTCCCTTTCCCTATGACCTCCATCCTAACCCACAATGCCTCAACTTTTTCCTGCTCTGATCCCATTTTGATTAGGGTAGATGTATAATACTCCTTTACATAGAAAGCAACCCCACCCCCTGTCCTCCCTACTCTGTCCCTTCTGTATAACCTGTAGCCCTCAGTGTGTACCACCCAGTCATGGGTGGTGTCCCACCAGGTTTCCGGTAGCCCCACTAAATAGAAGTTATTATCCACAAGCAGAAGTGTGAATTCTTCCTGCTTGTTCCCCATGCTCCCGGCATTAGTATAGAGGCACTTGAGTGCCCCAAATGGTGCCTTTGATGCCCTCCCATTCTGATGCCCAAAGGGCCCCTTGGTACTTACCTGGGGTGTACTGCTGCATGTCTTGCAGTTTGTAGGTTCTAGACTCTCTCCATCTCTTGCCTCCCAGTCCCCTGTCGTACTTAATTTTAAAGCCCAACATAGGAGGTTGGCCAACCTGTAAGAAAAGAGACTCTTACCTTTTGTGGAGAGAGGAATCCCATCATGTCCCAGGAGGTCGCTTGCACAGAAGTGCAGATTGTGGTCCAGGAAGCCAAAACCCACATGATGGCACTAACTCTGGAGCTGTGGGTTGACTTCTCTGACACAGGTGATGTGATGTCTACTGCGACTGCTGACCGGGAAGATCAATTAGAAGACCACCTGCACCCCTGTTTTCCTAAGTCTGGTCCCCAGAGCCCTGTAGTCACTCAGGATATAGTTTGGATTACTCCTGGCATCATCATTTGTTCCTACATGGATGAGGACCATAGGATAGTTGTTGGAGGGCTGGGTGAGGTCAGGAATTCTCACAGTGACGACCCTGATCCTGGCTCCGGGCAGGCAGCAGACCTCATGCACTGTAGGATCCGGACAACAGATGGGTCCCTCCATTCCTCTCAGCAAGGAGTCGTCCACAACAATGATGTGGCATCTCTTCTTCTTACCTGGCTGGCCCTCAGTTCGCTTGGCGATGGTGGGAGGCCCCTCCAGTGCACTCTCCCCCACCACACACTTCTCCAGTGCAGCCCGGGCCTCATATTTGTTCCCCAACTGCACTGGGGGAGCTGTCTCTGAGGCCAGAAGCCTGGCCCCTGAGATGACTGTCCTTCACTCATCAGCATCTGCTTCAGGGCATTCCCTCGCAGCTTCTCCGCCAGGCATCTTGTCCTGCAGAGAATGAAAGTAGCCATCAATCTCTTCTTCAGTTGCTCTGATCCCCTGCAGCCTGCTCCTCTGCCTGGAGTTCCCTCACCTGCCCCTCCAGGGCCTCAGTCTGCGCACATGTGGGACAGGCATGGGAACCCCTGGCCCCCATAGGCCTCAGAGGTCCCACCAGCCAACCCCCGCAGACAGGGGGCCAGGGCACTGCCGACTGATCCAAGAGGCCTGTCTGGATGGAGGCCTCACAGGAACTTTGGGCTGGAGGCAGCAGCAGGGCAGGGGCCCTGGCTGCGCTCTGTGTCACCACTCCATAGTAGCCTCCCCCCTCATTCACTTACCTGAAGCCTCTGTCAGAAGCTCCCATGTACTCTTGCCCACAACCAGCCTGTGAACTGCCTGCAAATTGCTCCCCTGTTGGCAGTCCCCGGTCACAGGCTCCCTGGTTGCCTGTGGAGTTTCCTTTTATACCCTTCTGGGCCTGGGCTGACTCAGGCCCAGGCAGCAATCACACAGTCAGCAATCCCACAACAATCAACAGTCCATCAGCACTCACTCCCAGCTTCTCAGAGCACACACCCACCAGACAGACAGACAGGCAGGCAGCTAAAGCAAAGGTACAGGCAGCTGGATCACTTACCTTTCCTGGGCAGGATCTAGTGCCTGGCCTGGCTTCTCTCTTCCTTCTCCCTCCTCTTGCTTCCAGCCATTGCCTGCAAACTGCTCCCCTGTTGGCAGTCCCTGTTCTACCTTTGCTCTGAAAATCTCTGAAACATTTTCATGTGACAGGGGCTGCCAGAGAATATAGTGATGTTAGGATTAGTGGCATTAGCTTTTCCCTCTTTGTCAGCTTCAAGTCTAGTTGTCAAATGGCAGGGATTTCTAAAATATTTTTTTATTTCTGCTCTTGCAAACTCAATGCCATACGAACCATTGTCTAATCTAATCTATCTTTTTGTCTGTCAGTATTGGTAGAGGGCTTCCTAATGCAACTTCTATACTTTCTAAACTGAGATTACATGAAGTCATAAAACACCAGTTCATTTTATTGGACTTTGGTTGTGTAATTCTGATGGATTGACAGAAGGGCATAAAGAAGCATGACATTCTACATCTTATGTGGCAGTCCCCGCATCATTTTGTTGAGTCACCTTGAATTTTTGAAACTACAGAGATTTTTATTTTCCAGGCATAAAGAACTTTTTTTCCACAGCCACAAAATAATGCATTTTGCACTGGGGTCATGACAGGAACATTAGAACTGCAGAGGAGACATTGTGAGGAAATCTCAGACCAGGGGGTGGAGGGGCCTATAATAACAGTGAGAATTTTAGAGGCCGGAATTTTGAAAACCTTCCACTAGGGGGAGTGGACCTTTCCCCATGCAGCCAAAACGGAAGCATGCAGTAACTGAGGCGTCTGTGCTGAGGACTAACGTAGCGTTCTAGTTAGTCTTCCGGTGGTCTGGCCTTCCCTTTGCCCTGCCTTTCACTTGCTGTCATGGCCTAATTGCTGAACTGCCCTAAGGGCTTATGAGCTAGGTGCTGAACTGCATGTGCAAAAAGAGATAAAAGCTGGAGGATGCCTGTAGATGTGTGGGGAAGCTGCTGCAACGCTCTGTAATTACAGTGCCAGATTCAGTTAAGCGACTGTGGTGCAGCATGCTAATCAGTGTCTTCCAGGAGCCTCTGCATCTCGTGTATCAGTGTTCCTGCACTTCAAAATGGCAGCAGGGTGCATGTTCAACAAGCTTTAGTTAAAGCACCCCTGCCACGATTTTGAAGCATGGGGATGCTGATACGTGAGATGCTGCAGGTGCTTTAATTTGAGCAACTCTCAGAGCCACTCTAATTAAAGCTCCCCTACCCCGCCAACATGTTTAATAATGCCTGGAGAGCCCAGGTGGTATGGGGGTATACTATGTGTAAGAAGGGGAGATAGTTTCCCTCAGTGGCCTTTACTGAACCCTCCACTCCACCCAAGCTGCAAGCTGGTAGAAATGCCTCTGTGCTGGAAACATTTGAAATGTCTGTCCAGGGAAGTAGCAGGAGTGATGGGGACATGCTTTCTGAGTGGGACACTAGTTTTCCCAAAACAGAGACTGACCTACCCACTTCTTCCTCTCCCCTTACCCTGAGGTAGTATTCCCAGTATTTCCCCACCCCCTGCCCCATGAGAGGCCCTCCAGAGTCTCTCAAGGGAGATGTAGCTTTAGCCAGAGCATCCCAGCCTTGGGTACCAGCCAGTTTGGCTCAGCACCTGGGGCATCCAGCTGATCCCTCACACAGGCTAACACTTGCTGACCTCTCCTAGGGAGAAAGACCTCTCCTAGGTGAAGTTGGGACTGATGGGGCAAACACCCAGGTATGGGGAACAGTGGCATCTCTCTACAGGGAGGAGAAGGAAGGCAGGTGCTCTTATCACTAGGCCTTGAAGGGCCACATTAAAGGGCCTCCCAAGTGTCTTCATTCACTAGCACCCTAAGGCAGTGCTGCAAGGTCATGTGACTATTTGAAACTGGCTCAAAAAGGAATTCAGCATTGTGGATGAAGCTGTTGATCAATGACTTTGGTGTGCCATCAGTGAAATTCTTGTCGCTGATCCTACTGTCTTAACGATTAAAAAGATATTACTCAAAGCACATGGCTCTAATACCATTCTGGCTGAAGTCTACATGGATAGTGAGTGCTGCATAATCCAGCATCTCATAATAATTTTGGGTAGAGTTCTCTTTCCCTTTGTGAACCTAAATGGCAGCTTTCTAGCCATGTGAATGATGTTTTGGCCCTTATGCTCAGGCTGTGATTCTGTTATCATAAGTATATGGGCATAGACTAAGAATATTCACTAGGCTACTGTTATATTGAATATTCTGGGCTGACACAACAAGGTTTCTGGCGGAGCTTTTGACTGGGCTTCAACCTCCTCATTCTCACTTCTGGGCTCTCTCAGGTCCTGCTGTCTCATGACTATTTC
>NW_017729029.1:6397658-6408970 GCF_001723915.1 Gavialis gangeticus
CATGCTCACAGCTTGCAGGGAGAACTACAACTACCCACCACCACAATCCACACCCACAGGGCATCAGGGGGAGAGGCTGGGTCATCCCACTGCTGGCCTTTTAAAGGTACATTCCATGTACCACATCCCCCTTCTTTACTCTGGGAGCTCCCGCTTAAACAGTTGGATTTTCATCAGGTGCTACTTTAACATGAAACGTTTTAGGATCATGGAACCAGAGGTTGCTAGCGCTTGGCTCACTGGTGGGGTCTAGCCTTTACCACTATCCCATTATATAGTCCTTGTACTTCACAGGCAATCTCACCACACATCCACTCTTCATTTGTGTGGTGTCATCAGGTTCCTCTGTAGGTACTGGTGGATTCTCTGGACTGTGATTAAACTCTTGCTCATGGTGGCTTGGTTCTTCTGAAGCTTGTTCTGCTGCTGTCTTTTGAGGTACATGAACATGTTCTGCTGGTACTGATGAGTAATCCTCTCTTAAGTGTCTTCTCTTCCTCCTGGAGATATTACTGCTGGGGGTTGTTACTACATAAGAGCATGGTTCAGCCCTTTTTGCTGTGATGGATGCTGGTGTCCAACCTGTACTTGTTTGCATCCTTACTTTCTCCCCCTCTCGTAGAGGTGGCAAGAATGCAGCCATGCAGTCGTAGTGCTGCTTTTGGCACCTTTGAAGTTTCCGCAACTTGTGAGAGGCATTCGACGGTAGTCTAAGAGTTAGCACTGCCGTTGTAGCAGGGAGGGTACTGCGCAAAAGTCTCCACATCAGAAGCTGGAGCATACTCGAGACTCAATGGGTGTGTTCCTCAGCTTGAGTAAAGCCAGATAGAGATCAGAGCCGTCCTGCAAAGTCTTCTTAAACATTGATTTGATGGTCTGAACTGTGCGTTCAGCCTGAGCATTGGATTGTGGGTAACCTGGGCTAGAATGGGTGATGGTTATGTCCCAGTCAGTCGCAAATTGTTTCATCGTGTGACTTGTAAATGGCATGTGATCACAGACAATTTCTTTAGGTCTGCCATGGCGAGCAAACACAGACTTCACTTGGCTACTACCATGCCAGCTGTTTTGTCTGGCAGGTGCAAAACTTCAGGGTACTGGGAGTAATAGTTGACTACAATCAAGTAAGACTGTCCATGTAGGTCAAAAATGTCTGCTGCCAGTTTTAGCGAAGGCAGGTCTGGGATCTCATGTGAGAACATGTGCTCTTTATGATTACTGGGTTGGAGCTCTTGACAAGTTGCACAATTTGCAACCCATTACTCAATGTGGGCATTCATTTTAGGCCAATACATCATTTGTCTAGCTCGCACTTTCGGGCTTTGTATACCTTGATGGGGCGAGTGAAGCACTGTCAACATGTTGGTCCTTGCACCACTTGGAATGATTATTTTCAGCTCAGTCATAAGCAAATCATCCTGAATCCAGATCTGGTCTCTGAGAGGCCACTGGCACCCAGCTGTGTCTAAACTGCTGTATTATTGTTTAACTGTTTAAACAATATAATTAGAGGAAGTTAAATGGATGATTTAAAAAATGATATTTACATCCAGAACCCCATCCCATCCAAAAGCTGTGTTCATACACGTTTGCTTCTTTTCAGAGGTGACTGTTATTGTCCATCCTAAATGTTTGAATTGAACACAGTAGATAGCTTTCACCTTGGGAAGAAGGGAAAAATAGAAGAATTAATGAACACATTTAATTATCCTGTCTTGTTAGTTCCTGCTACAGAAAAACAAGAATGAAGAAGTGAATAATAAAATTAGCCACAACCCTTGTCATTATATTTGTAAAGTAACAAATGTCTTATATCTAGGTATAAGGAAAGCATGAAGAGAAAATAATAGCGACAAGAATTGAGGAGACAGGACTCTCTTTACATCATTCCGGTAGCTGTGTTGTGTTTGGCAATCTTCCTTCTCCTGTCTTTATAGATGCAAAGAGAAAATCCAGCAAATCACCAGGTCATGTTGAGACTGTAAATTTTAAGGTAAGGAAGAAACAGGACAGTGTTGAACAGCCTTCCACAATGGTGAAGGAAAAGAGATAAGAAAACCTTCCTCTTTACTTTCCCAAGGACATTGATCCCAACTAATTGATACCTTCCAAGTCTACAAGACATCTTGTTCAGTCTAGTCCCAGAGTCTCAGTGAAACAAAAAAAATTAAATAAAACCAATCGGAGAACATTTGTTATAATATTTAGAACAAGCCATCTCTAAATATGGGGTATTGGTTAAAGAGAAATTTGGAGAACTCGGCAAATTCAAGAAGACCTGCTGCCAGCCTGCATTCCCTCCCCCACCCCACTTTTGAGTCTCCCCAGCTGATATAGGTACGTGGTGTTTATGTTGTGCTGTCATGTATGGCCAGAGGGACTTTGGGATAACTGTTTTTGTGTTCTGGGGTGTAAGCAACAAAAGGTCAGGCTGTAGACCTGTCTTGTTCCTCTTTTATCAGTAGCCAACTTGCAAGGTTACTTGTACTCCAGGTAACAAATTATCTGCAGAACAGTACTCCACAATAATTTCAAAAGCATAGTCCAAGCAGAAGTACAGTCCAGTCAGTCAGAGGTGCAGTTCAGTAGTCTACTGTTTCCCAATGAACTTCACAATTTAAACTTTACAGCTTATCTACTATGCATAACCCCTTACAGAAGTCATAAGATACTGCTACTCTACTGGCAGTGCAGTTTTATGCATGCATGTGCATAAAACATTCTCAGAAATATTCATACCTATGTGTGTTGTTACTTCTTCTGCCTAGGAACAGGATAAGCAAGCTCTTTCAGTCTGGAGTCAGAATGATGTCTAATTGAAACCAGGGCAACTGTCTATCTTGTGGCTATATCACCCAGCATCTCCCCAGTTCTCTGCATAGGAAAAGCATGAAATTTACTATCCCTTCCACTTTTTTATTATTGTATTTGAATATTCTTGTTATCCATGCAACTGTCCGGTCTCTTTTTGAATTTTGCTATTTTGAATTGTCGTGTGGCTGGCTGTGTGCGTGCATGTGTGCGATTTTAGTCCTCTTTGTGTTAAAAGCACATGAGGCCTCTGACAGACAGTAATGGCCCTCATGACAACTCTAATTGCAGAAATAGTCTTTAATTTCCCTTTCTATTACTCTTTTCAATGTTTTTTTTGTCACTTTCCTTTCCCTGTTGGTTTCTATCTTAAAACTACATTTGGTAGAGCAAGGCTGCATGAGTACCTTTGCAGTACTTGAGGCCTTCCTGCTACAGTCTATTTAGGGAGTTTGGAATTTGTTTGCTTTCTTTTGCAATAAATTTCAAAGATGTATTTATTACCTAAAAGCATAGGTGACAGTATAAGATCATCACTTTCTGGGAAGGGCCATCCAACTGTCATCAGTGCTTATTCACCAACTATAAGAAACCCAGCTGACATCAACTTTTTTTTAAGAAGATCAGGAATATACTGTCTCTCAGCTATCAAAGAAGACCAAGCTCCTTATACTCAGTGATTTCAATACTTGTGTTCGGTTATACCATCAAACCTGATGGGGTATTATTGACAGTCCTGGTATTGGAAAGTGTAGCAGCACTAGCTTTTTTCTCCTGAGAAAATTCACTGAACACAACCTTCCTATCATCATTTTTGGCTCCCCAATAATAAAACTTCCTGGCTGCATCTCCATTTTAAATGTTGGCACCTGATTGCCTCATGATAATGTAAACAGAGAAACATTAATGTTGTCAGGATTACCAAGTTAATGGGAGCTGAATGCTGGACAGATCATGGTCTTATCTTTGTAGAGTTCAGCATCTCTGTCAGATGCATCTAAAAGACGCAAAAAAGAAAAACCTCTGAAGAAGCTAAATATCAACATGCTGAAGACTGACACTGTAAAGCAAGAGCACTGTAAAGCAATAGAAATGACACTTAATTATCACCAATACAACTTCTGCTAATGATGAGGCATGTTCAACCTGTTTGAACATCTGTTTTCAATTCTCTGGATTCAACAATCTAAAAATATTGACTGGTTTGATAAGAATGGGGAGGCTATAAAGAGATTGCTTGATGAAAATCACCATTGATATTTGTCTTGGATGAAGAATGAAGCATTGGTAGGCAAGAAACTTACCTTTTACACTGTAAGTACTTTTTAATCTAAACTGAGATCCAGGTGTGATATTTCGTGAAGCAAGAAAGCAGAACAGCTGCAGTCACTCTCTAACCAAAATAACACAGAATCATAGAAAGTTAGGGCTGGAAGGGACCTCAGGAGGTCATCTAGTCTAACCCTCTGCTCAAAACAGGACCATCCCTAACTAGATCATCCCAGGCAAACATTGTCTAGCCAGGTTTTGAAAACCTCCAAGGATGGAGCTTCCACCACCTCTCTGTAACCTGTTTCAGTGTTATAATACCTTCCTAGTGAGAATATTCTTCCTAGTATCTAACCCAGGGGCGAGCAATTATTTTAGGCGCAGGTTCTCTTATTGAGTGTTGGCAAGCCATCAAGGGCCACATGACAGGCAGCCAGGGGCAGATAAATATTAATTTTCTAAATTTTTAGGGGCCCTGCGGGCAGGATAGAATTGACTGGTGGGCCGCATCCAGCCCACGGGCCTCATTTTGCCCACCCCTGATCTAACCTAAACTTCCCTCTCTGCAACTTGAGACAATTGCTTCTTGTTCTGTCATCTGCTACCACTGAGAACAATTTAGGTCCATCTTCTTTCAAACCCCGCTTCAGGTAGTTGAAGGCTGCTATTAAATCCCCCTCAGTCTTCTCTAGACTAAATAAACCCACTTCTCTCAGTGTTTTCTCATAAGTCATGTCCCCCAGTCCTCCTACCGTTTTTGTTGCCCTCTGCTGGACTGTCTCCAATTTGTCCACATCCCTTCTGTAGCAGGGCGCCCAAAACTGAACACAGGACTCCAGATGTGACCTCACCAGTGCAGAGTAAAGGGAAATAATCACTTCTGTTGACCTACTGGTAACATGCCTACAATGCAGCCCTGTATGCTATTAGCCTTCTTTGCAACAAGGGCACACTGCTGGCTCATATTCATCTTATTGTTCACTGTAACCCACAGGTCCTCTTCTGCAGAGCTGCTGCCCAGCCAGTCAGCCCCCAACCTGTACTGGTGCATGGGATTGTTACATTATAAGTGCAAGACTTCGCATTTGTTCTTGTTAAATCCCATGAGATTCCTTTTGGCCCAATCTCCCAATTAGTCTAAGTCGCTTTGAATCCTAGCCCTACCCTCCAGTATATCTACTGCTCCATTCAGCTTGGTGTCATCTGCAAGCTTGCTGAGGTTGCACTCTATACCATCTTCCAGGTTGTTGATGAAGACATTGAACAAAACTGGCCCCAGGACTGGGGCACTCCACTCGATATCGGATCCCAACTAGACCGAGCCATTGATTATTACACTCTGAGCCTGATGCTCCAGACAGTTTTCTGTCCACCTTACAGTCCATTCATCTAGCCCACACTTTCTTAGCTTGACTGCGAGAATGCTGTGGGAGACTGTATCAAAAGCCTTGCTAAAATCAAGGTACATCACATCCACTGGTCTCCCCACATCCACAGAGCCAGTCACCTCATCATAGAAGGCAATCAGGTTGGTCAGGCATGTTCTTGCACTCTCAGTAAGGCTAGCATAGCCAGATCTTCTGGACTCCTCTCCCACTCTGTCTGACTTCCCAGGGGATCCTGCCCCTGAGTTCCCTGAGTGAGTCAAAGTCTGCTTTTCTGAAATCCAGGGTCCTTACTGTGCAGCTCTCCATCCTTCCATTTCTCAGGATCCTGAACTCAATCATTTCATGGTCACTGCTGCCCAAATTGCCACCCACTACTACATTACCCACCAATTCTTCCCTGTTTGTGAGCAGCAGGTAAAGAAGAACATAGCTCCTAGTTGGCTACTCCAGCATTTGCATAAATAAGTTGTTCCCAGCACTCTCCAAAAACTTCCTGGATTGTCTGTGCACTGCTGTATTGCCCTTCCAGGAGATGTCAGGGTGACTGAAGTCCCCCATGAGAACCAGGGCCTGTGATTGGGAAACTTCTGCTATCTGAAGCCTCATCCACCACTTCCTCCTGATCTGGTGGTCTATAGCAGACCCCAACCATGAACAACTCTTTTTGCTCTCCCCTCTGACCCTAACCCAGAGACTCTCAACAGGCCTATCTCCAGCTTCATACTGGAGCTCTGAGCAATCATACAGCTCTTTAACATAAAGTGCAACTCCTCCTCCTCTTCTCCCCTGCCTGTCCTTCCTGAACAGTTTGTACCCATCCATGACAGTCATGAGAGCTCCAGTCATGGGAGCTCCCACCAATTCTCTGTTATTCCAGTCACATTATAGTTCTGTGATTGTGCAAGGACTTCCAGTCCTTCCTGATTGTTTCCCAGGCTCTGTGCATTTGTGGACAGGCACTTGAAGTAACTAGTTGATTACTCCAATTTATCAGGAAGTATGAGAGCACCTCCCCTCTTTTCCCCTCTTGCTTGCTTTTCCTCCAGCTCTCCTGCTTCCCTAATTACCTCAGGACTTTGGTCTCCATCCCCTGGCAAACCTAGTTTAAAGCTCTGAAGTTTGAAGCCCACAGAACATGAAGCTCTATCTTGCTCTTTAAACAATGTTGGGTCTTATCCAAGTGCTGTCATCCCTGCTAGGAGTTCAGATGGAAGCACCCTATTTATTATTTAGATTTATATCCTGCCCTATCCAGAAAGGGTCATACAAACTTACAGTCATAAACAATCCACAAGAAAAAAAATTCTCCAGTTGACACCCTAAAACCAGCCCATCCTACTCACCCCTGCTTCTCTGCCTATTACCCAAGAGAGCAAATTGTATGGCCCATCCCAACTGTGCTTCTCAATCCCCATATAGACAAAACCTATTTCTATTTCCCCTGACTCTCTTTTGTCTTTCCACCAAATCCTACTCCCATGCCTAACACTCAGATGAGATCCCTCCCAAACCTATACTTCCCTCCCCTACAGAGTGTCTGTGGCTCTGTAGGGCCTGCAGCCTGTCCTGGTCCTTCTTCAGTTCAAGCAGCCCATATCATTTCTAGGCTGTCCCCAGAAGGGATAGGGTTGAAGGAGGGAGTCATGATAACTGTTCAAAGAAGCAAATTCTGAAAAGGAGGGTTGACCACCTAATCACCTGCTCAAAAAATAATTCAGTATCGTGGATGAAGCTGTTGATCCAATACTTCAGTATGTGGCCAATGAAATCCTTGCTACTGATCCTATTAGTATATCGGGTACACCTCTGACAGGTGCCCACCCTTAACTCTGCCCTGACCATGCCTCTAGCCCCACCTCTAGCTCTGCCCTCTGGCCACCATCTTGGGGCTGGAAGTCCCACCCCTAATCCCTGGCCTTTGATCTGTGACTTCATAACACCCAACCCCTGACTGCCATGTTGGTGGCCACCTTGACCACCATGTTATATCGTAGAACACCCTATTCCCATCACATGCCCCTGTGACATAGAAGGGCTGCTCCTTGACTGGGAAATGCCTCCCCCTGAGAATGGTGCTGAACCAATCAGGGCAAGTATAGCAGTTTGGGACCTAGGCTGGAAGTCCCTGGCCTGCCTCTTGTCTAAATCATGTTGGGAAACCCTTCAAACGAGGCTGCATATTTTCCGAGACCTGCTAATACAGACAGAAGCAAATATGGATTCTTACGCTTTGGAAGCCTCCGGCACTGTTGACCTCTCTCAGCAGCACTGTGGGTGAGATCTCAGTGACTCAGACAGATTCCCTGACTCCCAAAACAGGTCTGGGCACCATGGCAGACCCTCAATAGACCTCATCAGAGCCACAGGCAGAGAGCCTGGGAGTGGCAGACAAGCTAAACCCCAAGGGCTCTGCTGAGATAAATAATCTAGATTTGTTTTTTTGGTGGGAATGGCTTTCTATGGTAACAGGGTAGGCCTATGTTAACTATATAATTTCTTTGCAGGTAGATGATGCCTTGATCAAGAGCTTTCAAAACCTACATGTCCAGCACTTAAACCCACCATACGTATGTTGGTGAGAAGGGTACCACAGTTACCAGCTATGCCTTCATGGGAGGCTTTGTTAGAGGAAATTTATTACACTCCTGGGGCAGCAGGAAGTTTTGGTGGGGTGAACTCACTTTTTGAAGACAAGTCAGTGGGTGAAATATCCAAGGCCTTTAAATGCATTTTCTCAGTGGGTTGTGTGCCTCAAAAACTACAGACTTGCCAGGGGAAAGAATTTTAAATAAGCCTTTAAGCAAACTGCTAAAGCAGTATAATATCTGCCATTTTGTTACAAATAATGAAGTGAAAGCAGCAGTGTTAGGGGGGTTTAACAGAACATTAAAATCAAAGATGTGGAGGTATTTTACAGCCCATAACACCTTTCACTACACTGATGTGTTACCAGAGTTTCTCAAGAGCTATAACCACAGCTTTCACAGAACTATCCATGCCAGGCCTGTTGATGTGAACTCCTCATATTCTCTGTGCATGTGGAAAACAGTGTATGGAGAATACTTTAAAACAAAAGCAGCAACACCCCTTTTCAGAAAAGGAGACAGGGTTAGGGTCAGGGTTACAGCGTGTGCATTCATCTTGAAAGTGGATTGTTGATACTTCATCTCAGACAGGCTTCATCTCTCCCCAGAAGGTAAGCATGTTTTTTCTTCCAGGCTGACTGATCTTGTATGGTGAGCTTTCAATTAGGTTTGCTGGGAGACGGGGACGCAGAAGAACATGAGGACACTTCGCTGTCAAGCCAGGTCATGCACACAGGTAGTACCCAGGGAAGTAACAGGGGCCAGGGCAGGCTTAGGAACAAGGCGGCGGCACGGGCACCTACAGGAGGCCTCAAATGCCTCTACACAAATGCTCAAAGCATGGGGAAAAAGCAGGAGGACCTCACCCTCCTGCTAGCTAACAAAAACCCAGACCTAATGGGGCTCACAGAAACCTGGTGGGATTCTGCCCATGACTGGGCAGTGGACATTGAGGAATACAGTCTGTACAGGCGAGACAGAGCAGGGAAAAGAGTGGGGGGTGTAGTGCTATACGTCAAAGAGCAATACACATCGTCAATGATCAGGATGGGGTCAGAGGAGGGGCAATATGAGGCGCTCTGGGTAAGAATGCAAGGGGTTGTGGGGAAAGGGACTTAATAGAGGGCGTCTACTACAGACCGCTTCACCAGGGGGATGAGCTGGACCTGGAATTCTCAGGTCAGCCCTCGGAGGCTGTTAAGTCAAGGGATGTAGTTGTTATAGGTGACCTAAGCTATCCAGACATCTGCTGGGAGGAGTGGACAACCAGGTCTGACCGCTCATGTAGGTTCCTAGCTGGGATACAGGACCTCCACCTAACCCAGGAGGTGCATAGTCCCACCAGGGGAAATGCCTTGCTGGACTTGGTCCTTGCCACAGGTGATGACCTGGAGTGGGGTCTGCGGGTACTGGACCATCTGGGCGACCGTGATCATTGCCTGCTGGAATTTACTCTTCAGCATAGGGTGGTGAAAGCAAGCAGCAAGGCAGAGGTTCTCAACTTCAGGAGGGCTGACTTCTGTTAGCTAAGAAGATTAGTAGGAGAGGCATTGGGGTCTCAGAGGTTCAGTGAGATGGGAGTCCAAGATGGGTGGTTGTTCCTCAAGGAGATGGTTCTCTGAGCCCAAAGAGAGTCACTCCCAATGCACACCAAGTGGGGCAGGAGTGCTAAGAAGCACACATGGCTTGGCAAAGGCATCCATGGATGCCTGAGGGCAAAAAAGGAGGCGTACAAACAGTGGAAGCAATGGGCTGTCACCAAGGAGGATTATACTTCCGTTGCTTGGAACTGCAGGCAGGCTGTTAGTAAGGCCAAGGCAGAGATGGAGCTAGGGGCTAGCAACTTGAATTAAGGATAATAAAAAGTTCTTTTTCAAATACATAGGAAGTAAGAAGATGGCACCGCGTAATGTGGGGCCCCTACAGGATGAGCGTTGCAATTATGGTGATTGCAGCAAATGAAAAATCTGACCTCTTTAACAAATCCTTTGCCTCTATATTCCTGAACAGGGACAGGAACATCTCCCCTACTAGAATTACGGATAGATCCAGGGGAGGCACCGCCATGCCTAGGATCAGGGACAACCTTGTTAGGGAACTTTTGGAGGGTCTGGTCGTGTTTAAATCAGCAGATCCAGATGCTCTTCACCTGAGGGTGCTGAGGGAATTGGCGGGGGTCATAGCGGGGCCCCTGGCATGGCCCTATGAGTGCTTGTGGGGCACTGGCCAGGTACCAGTGGATTGGAAAGGGGCCAATCTGGTCCCCATTTACAAGAAGGGGAGAAAAGATATAGGCCAGTCAGTCTTACCTTGGTCCTTGGGAAGACATTTGAGAAAATTATCAAGGAACACGTGCGCAATGGCCCAGAAGGGGAGGTAATGCTCAGGGGAAACCAACATGGGTTCATTGAGGGCAGGTCCTGCCTGACTAACCTGTTTGCTTTTTTTTTTTATGATCAGGTCACAAAGTCCCTAGACGAGGGTGTCGGGGTGGATGTTGTCTTCCTGGATTTAAGAAGGCCTTTGACATGGTTTCCCACCACATTCTCTTAAAAAAACTAGGTGACTGCAGCATTGATGCCTATACAGTCCATGTGGGTGGCAAATCAGATGCGTGGGAAATTAACTAGATGGTTGCACCCAGAGAGTGGTGGTGGACGGGTCATTTTCGACCTGGAGGGATGTGGGCAGTGGAGTCCCCCAGGGCTCGGTCCTGGGGCCTGTACTGTTCAACATCTTTATCAGTGATGTGGATGTGGAATGCATGCTGTCCAAATTTGCTGATGACACCAAGTTCTGGGGCAAGGTAGGCACGCTGGAAGGGAGGGACAAAATCCAGCTAGATCTAGACAAATTACAGAGGTGGGCAGATGAGACTAGGATGGAATTCAATGAAGACAAGTGCAGGGTACTGCATCTAGGGAGAAGTAACCAGCAACACACCTATAGGCTGGGGAGCAGCCTTCTTGTCAACACAGTGGCAGAAAGGGATCTAGGAGTCATTGTTGGCTCCAGGATGAACATGAGCCACCAATGCCTAGGAAGCAGTCAGTAAGGCTAACCAGACCTTGTCATGCATCTACAGATGTATCACAAGCAGGTCCAGGGAGGTGATCCTTCCCCTCTATGCGGCGCTGGTCAGGCCACAGTTGGAGTACTGTGACCAGTTCTGGATGCTGCACTTCAAGAGAGATGTGGCTAGCATTGAGAGGGTCCAGAGGAGGGCCACTCACATGGTCAGGGGGCAGCAGGGCAGGCC
>NW_017729029.1:6409174-6428783 GCF_001723915.1 Gavialis gangeticus
ATTTACAAACTCACCGGGGGGGGGGCAGCAGAAATTGGGTGAGACCCTGTTCCCCCAGGCACCAGCAGGGGTTACTTGGAATAACAGCCACAAATTGTTAGAAGGTTCAGGCTGGACATCAGGAAACATTACTTCATGGTTAGGGCTGCCAGGCTCTGGTATGGACTCCCAAGGGAGGCGGTGCTCTCTCCTACCTTGGGGATCTTCAAGAGGAGGCTGGATCAATATTTGGCTGGGGTGTTACGACCCTAGCACTCATTTCTGCCCAGGGAAGGGGGCTGGACCTGGTGATCTGTTTAGGTCCCTTCCAACCCTAAGCACTATGATACTATGAAACATGGGGAGTGGGAACTGGCCTGCTGCCACTGCTGTCCCTGAGCTTGGGACAAAACCTGAACCCACCCCAAATTTAACACTGCTTCATCCAGGGTTAATGTTGGAGTGGGTTTGCTGCATTTGAATCTTTCTCAGCTTAATCACACATAACAGTTAGAACAGGTGTGGGTAAAATATGGCCTGTGGGGTGGATCCAGCCCATCAGGCCATTCTCTCCATCCTGCGGGGCCCCTAAATTTTTTTGAAAATTAATATTTATCTACCCCTGGCTGCCTGTGAAAGATGACAGGTGACAGAGGCAGTAGGACCCAGGGGAAGCCATGGTAGAACCCAGTAGCAGCAAGGCCTGTCCCCGCCCCCCCAACCAGAAAACCTTGCCTAGCAGAGGCTTTGGGTCTGGGACCATGAGGCTGTTCATGCCTGTCTGATTCAGGTAAGAAAGGGGGGGAGGCGATCACCCCAGTCCTTGGGGTGAGGCTGGCTCTTGCTGAGTATTGCTATCATGGCCATGCAGCCAGGAGCCATGTAATACAGGAGCAACTGAAGGGCAGGCAGGAAAGTGGGAAAAGTGGTGGGTGTGCAGGAGCATGGGGCCCATGCCAGTGTCTGGGGGCCAGTGCTGGCGGGGCCCAGAGTGGTGTGGCAGGAGTGCAGGGCATGGGCTGGCAGGGGTCTATGGAGCTGGGCTGGGCTGCACCAGCAGGGAGAGAGGGGAGCTGGCCTGGATCCATAGAGCCCCTCCTGGCCAGAACCCTGCATTCCTGCTGTCCCGCTCTGGGACCCACTAGTGCTGGCCCCAGGACACTGGTGCAGACCCCACACTCCCATCTGACTGTTGCTGCACTCCCATGTGCCCAGTCACGCCCAATCCCCCCGACCCCAGCCCTGAAGTAAAGGCGGGGACCAGTGTGCACAGCCCCAAACCTGTGCAACCTGCACTTGCCCGTCTCGGCTCAGCAGTGTCAGCGTGGGACAAACTGCTGTTCAGCGTGGGGTGAAAGCAGTCCCTCCTGCTGCTGGTGCTTCCTGGTGCTGCTGTCCAAAGCCCACATGGGGCTACCCTGTATCTCCTCTGTATCACCGCTGCCTCTGGGCTGCCCTGTGGGGCAGGGGTGGCAGTGCAGAATAGATGCAGGACAGCCCCGCATGGGCTTTGAGCGGCTACACCGGGAAGCGCTGGCAGTAGGAGGGAGAGGGGCCATTTTTCCTCCATGCTATAGCAGCAGTTTCTCTCCCATTCTGCCACTGCTGAGCCTGGGCCCTGGTGCCAGCTCCAGTCTCACCTGTTGAGGCTGAGTGGCAGCAGCAGCTGGGCAGAAACTGCTGCTTGGCGTTGGGGAAAGCGGCTCCTCCCCCTTGCTGCCGCCGGGAAGTTTTTGGTGTGGCCTCCTGGAGCCCACGCCATGCCAGGCTGCCCTGTGGCTTCATTGCTGCCACCTCTGGGCTGCCCAGTACAGTCGTGGTGACAGTGTGGAATGGCCACAGGGTTGCCCGTCCAGGTTGCTGCTCAGCCTGGATGGGCAAGCCTAGAGCCAGCATGCTGGTCCCCGCTGCTACTGCTGCCTGCCCAGGGGTGGCAGGACACACCACGGCTGGGCTGTGTAGTGTGGTCACGGGGCTCACTGGGCTGCGTGCTGCTGGTGGTGGTGGTGAGGCTCCACAGGGTGCTTGGGCTCTGGGCTGTTGAGGGGTGGCAGTGGGTGCTGACTAGCTCAGGTGGGCATGCACAGTGGGGCTCCCTTGTATACCCCACATACCCTCAAATACTTCCCGCAAATACTACAGCCACACCCTCCCCCACACACAATTACAGACCCCACAAATACCATACCCCCCACACACACACATCCAAACATCCCCACAACCCCCCATACCCACCCATCCACATTCACACACATACCCACAGCTCTCCACATCCACCCACCCATATCCCCCAACATCCTGCACACCCCGTACAATATACAAGAGTAAGACTGCATTTTGAACTATTATACAATCACGTCTACATATACGGCACAAACACACACAAATCAGGACAAAAACATATATTTTAATTAAAGTAAAATATATTATTATGGGTATTTGGTTTTTAGTATATAGTTTAGTTTTTTTCCCTGTTCTAAGACAGGAAACACTTTTCCCAAAAGGCGTACTTCTAGGGGCAAGGGGAGGGACTTCCAGTGGCAAAGGTCAGAGGTTAGGGGGCAGGACTTCTGGTCCCAAAATGGCAACCAGGGGATGTGGCTCCTGTCAAGGGGTGGGGTTACCCATGCAGCCCTGGACAGCTTGCCAAAACTTGGTAAGCGCCGCTCCCCCAAACTAATTCCCCGCCCCAGGTTAGAATATGGCAGCTTCTGCTCTTTTGAAATATTCTCCTTTTGAAAGGGCTCCAAGTGTTGGGGTGTCCACATCCTCAGTTTCATGCTGGGCTGGGAAATGTGAGACAGTGCAGAGGAATGTGGCTGAGTGTGGGAGCAGTGGTGACACTGGGAGAATGTGGGAAGGTGAGGGGGACAAAAGGAATAGAGGGAGAGGGGTATGAAATGGAAGTGAGGGGAGAGGGAATTGTTATCTATAAAGAGAGATACATGGAGATGGGTGAGGTCTTAGGACAGAAGAAAGTTGTGGGAATTCGAAGTGTTAGGACATGAAGATGGGCATTAAGGAGAATGGGAGTATTAAGGTCTGGGGGGGCATGTTAGACCCACGTTGTTCCTTCTAATCTGTTTTCTGGGATCTTGGGTGCCAGATGGTCTCTTCTTTCCCCCTTGTGGTAGTTTTGAGGCCCACTCTCAAACCCTTGTGTATGAGGTCACAGCTGTGCAGTGAAGGTTTTTGAGGCTGCAGCTCTTTCCCCCAATCCTAATTTCCTGTAATCAATGATAGCTACAGGTCTTGCTGTATGACTGCAGCATCTGGGTGCCTTACAACCTCTAATATATCTGTCCTCACAATACCTCTGTGAGGCTCAGCAGTGCTATTATATCCATTTTGTAGATGGGAATTGAGGCACCCAGTGGGGCATAGTGAATCTGGGGTGGAGCAGGGAATTAAATCCAGGCCTCCTGAGTCCCAGAACCTAACTACCAGCCTAGCTTCCCTGTAATACTTTTTTCTTACCTAGTTTCTATTCCTCTATTCAGAAAATATTCCCAGAGTCTCCATACTAGTCCTATGTGCTCTCCTGTATCCTTAACACGGCTTCTCAGCCTCAGGGTCTGTTTTGGCACTTGCCTCTTCATGAGGCGGTGGGGGAGGGGAGAGCACTGGCCTGTGCTGTCCAGGCAGAGAGAGGGGAGATGAGGCAATGGCAGCAAAGTGTGTGGTATGGCTGGAGACTTCTTTGCCAAGGATTCTGATGCACTGGAAGGGAGACATGGATGGTACTCAAGGAGTGTTAAGGGTAAAACAGACAAACCAAGCCAAGACAGACAGACAAGGAAATTACCGCCCCCCCCCCCCCCCCAAACCCTTCTGAAAATCTGGAGATGAAAAGCAAAGATAATCTTCATTCAGCCATCTGAACAATCAGGAAATACAATGGTAAAATCAAGAGCTCCCACATGTGAAGTAAAAGGGGAGCCAGAAGGAGTTGGGGAGGGAAGGGCAGACTGTGTGGGCCATCTCTCCACAGGTGAGAAGGCCTGCCTCTTAGAGTGGGGGTGGACCAGGGTGGTGGGATGTGCTAGGGACATGCAACCAACTTGCTATACAATTCAACCTATATAAATGAGGAAGTGTATAACACTGTGGGCCATGGCATGTATATAGTAGCAGAAGGCACCAAACACCAATGCTAAAATGTTAATAGATTAATGACATGAAAAGGGGAAGGTAAGGTGAAAATTTTGGGGTTGATATCTATGGGCATTTGTACATGCCACGGTGTTTGATCATCATAAATTTTCCATGCCTTAAAAATTTTAACCCAGGTTATTGTGGTGTGGCATGTTTGTGTTTGCACGCCATACTCTTTCGAGTGAGTTAAGTCTTGTGTGTCATTCCCCACAGATTCCAGCAGGGGGAGGCAAAATACCAGGCTACCCCCAGTAATGTCTTTCCTAATGAATTACAGCAGGAGGTGCATGTAAACTGGCCCCCACAGTCCCCACCCCCTGCTCCCACCAGGAGTCTTCTGTTAATCCCCACCCCCCTGCACACCCACACTGGGCACAGTCACCTGAAAACCCTGTTACTTGCACCTGCCTAGGCTTGGGCCAGTCTTCCAGTAGACAACCCCCATGGTGATCCTGATAAGTTGTGTGAATCACCCCCTCCCATCCCTATCCCTTCCCCCCCATGTTACAAAGTAATGATAATTTTTATATATGAATTTTTTTTACTATATAAATAACTGATATGATATTAGAACTGTATGGGGTTGGGACTAGCAGGTGGGTGTGTGAGTGTTGCCACCATGGTTGGTTGGTGACTGTAGCTGACGGTGGTGATGAGCTCTTACTTTTCTGGCTTTTTAGGACTACATTTCTGAGCATTCGCAAGCTGCTGGGGCTTGGAACAGCTTCCTTGAGGATGCATGCTGCTTCCCTTGCTCCCTTTCCCTGCTCACATTCTACTGTGAAGGGTGTTGTGAAATGTTTTTGAAATGGTGGGCTGTTGTTGGGCTTGGGGTGGAATATGCCCCTCCCTCAGTCACACTCCTAATACAGACTTCAGGCTGTTCACTAGTCCCCCATCTGCCCAACCACTGCCAGCCACCCTCCCCCCCCCAGCTGGCCCACAAAAGGTATACTTAACCCTTCCAGTCCACCTCCCCTCCCGCCCTGCTCATCTTTGCCTCCACCCCCCATCCACTACACCGCACACCTCTGCAGACAGACACAAATGTTTATGTTGTAAATTGTAAAAGAATTTATTGTAATCAAAAGAAAGACTGGATGGGGTGGCCAGTTTCATGATGGCCATTGCCACTGTCTTGTCCAGAGGGATGGTCCGACGCATGTTAGTGTCCTGCCTCACAATCTGGGACGCCAGCATTGAGATGATATGATAAAATATCTCCCTGGTTATTCAGAACGTCTCCAGCCACTGTTGGTCGTTCCAAGTGGTCAGCACAATTTGCTCCCACCAGTCTGAGCTGCTCTCACAGGCCCAGACTGGGTGGATGCTGATCCTGAAGTTTCTCAACACAGCCCAGTCATCTTCCACTACTTTGCATGCCTCTTGGTTTTACCACTCCTCTGTACATCTCCGTTTTCTTTTTTGCAGTGCTAGGAAAGCTTGGATACACGCTAATGCTGAATACTGTATCATCCTTATTTGGCGGTGCAGCATGTCTTGTATTGCTCTCAAGGCCAGCTGTAGTTCAATCAGCAGCACTGTCATCACCTCCTCCTCCACCTGATCACCCATGTCCTCCAGATTCTCCATGTTGAAGGAGTCTTCACTGTGTTCTCCATTCTCCACTTGCCATTCCTCACATGTTTTATCCTGATTCTCCATTTGGCCCCCTCTGTCATCAGCAGGAGGTGGAAGGGGAGGAAGGGGGGTTGAGCTCTGTCTAGCTGCATTAAATAGATGACCACTGCTTTTTCAACAAGTAACCCTGGGGCACTGGGCATTTGCACAGCCTTTGTTTGGTCCTGAGATAAGAAGCAGCAGATGCTCTGATGCATCAAGTCTTTGTTCAAGACAACTTGTAATCAAGGTTGCAAACATAAGATTTTGCCAAAGCCCTCTCATGTTAATGTAGGACCAGCCAGCTGAATACTTTTGTGAGGTCAGTGAAAACAGACTCTGCTTTTGCAATAAAATTATTTTATTCAGCAGTAACAAAACAGCCTTCATTATGGGACTAACCAGGGTAAGACAGACCAAAACACAAGGAGGCAGGTGTGATCGATTTTTTTGCAACGTTCTGGAGCACTGAGTGGCTATCCCAATGGACAATGGCCTTATGTACCCCATGCTCAATCTGATCAACAAGTCTTTTGTTGGTGAATGGGGTGCTTCATCACCTTTGGGTGTTGTGAGACACAGGTGATGACTTCACAATCTTTGGAATTTTCATGGCACGTGTATAAAGTCGACCCCCAGATTTTGCCAGGGACCTGTCATGAATCAGAATCACTTGCTGTTGACCACAAACTGCTTTACCATATCTCAGAAAGGCAAGGCCAGCAGTATGGATGTGATGGAGCAGGAGGCTCATACCTCCAATGCCCAGGGACCCAACTGGACCCGGAAAGAACTCTAAGACTTACTCAACATTTGTTCCAAGCAAAGCATCATAGACAAGCTGGGAAGTAGGAGGAATAAGCCTGTCTATGTCTCCATTGCAAAAGTGATGCAGGTGCGAAGGTACAGTTGTGTCTGGACCCAGGACTGGTGCAAGATCAAGGCCCTGAGATCTGCATTTTACCGTGCCAGAGATGCAAACTCTCACTGTGGGGCAGGGCACACAATTGCTCCTTTCTATGACCAACTGTCCGTCATTCTCTCCAAGGATGCAGGCGACACTCTGGGTATGCAGTATTTCAGGACTAGGGTTATTGGGGAGGAGACCACACCAACAGAGGCCTCTCCTCCTGCAGATGAAAATGGGAGCATGTTGCAGCTGTAGGAAGACTGCTCCCTGCTCCTGTGTGACGGGGTGCCAAGAAGAACAGGGGTGCACCACTGACTTGATTCCAGTGCCCCCTCTCCTGCCCCACCCTGCCTGATTCCACAGACTAGCACAGATGATGAGGTGCAGGAGGAGGAGGAACAGGAAGAAACCAATGCAGCCGATGTGGTTTGTTATGTTCCCAACAACACTCACTCATCAATTTATGTTGTCGAGACCCAAGAAGATCCATAACCGATGACTTGTAAGTATCTGTGCCTCTTGCCACTGGCAGGCACTGCTCGGAAACATGCTGGTTGGGTTTGGGGAGCCGGGAGGTGGGGAGAGGGGAGAAATTCATGTGTCACTGGAGGTGGGTCACCAGCTCTTTCGGTGGTGGTGGATGAAGGGTATACACCTTCTCTTTTGGGTTTGGATGGATATTTCGGAATGTAACAGACTAATTTTTTTGCTTTAGGTGTTTGCAGTTGGCATGGGCAGTGGCAGCCGTGGATGTGGTTGCAAACCAGGCACTTGTAAGTTTTGGGCAGTATGAATGGTGCCCCACTCCTGCGGGGTCTGTTTCTGTGCCTGCATGCATTTTCTCCACTGCAGGGTGGGGGATGGTGGTATGTAGTTTCCTCATCTTGGGGGAAGGAAATGTCATGAAACCAGGAAGACTTCTTTTGTTTACCAGCTACTGCACCTGATGGTGGCTGGGAATGTGCTCCTGAACCTCTGATCCCAGCTTGCATTGGAGCAGAGTGCTGCAGGCAGTGACACTCCCAAGAAAGCTCACTGGAGGTTTTGGCGGATTCATCATGAGCCAAACTGTCATGCGCAGATGCCTGGTGGGATAACTCCATGAGTCGATGTGCTCTGATGATGCCCTCCTCATGGAAGCACAAAACCACCTGCGGCAGTAGGTAGACATGTCCGTGGAGTCCCGTGTTGATTACCAGAGGTCACATTGATAAGTAATGTCTTGCAGAAATTGATGAAGCACCTCTTTAAAAAGCAGGTACCATCCCAGAAAGGGAAAACTAGCTTCGTTCGACTTGCCTCTCTCCAGGAGGGAGCCGGGAGCATTACAAATGAGCCTGTTCCCCAAATGCACTGGAGTCAGGGGAGGGCTGTACAACTGCCAGCAGGGCCAGGTGGCCATCACTGCAGTTAAGGGACCCAGGGCCGGTTCAGGGTGATAGTGGGGTGAAGGCAAAGAAGGACAGGTAACCAACTGCTTACAATATTGTGTTCCTTACAATAAAACCTCATATGTTATCCTGGCTTTCTGCATCTGGCTCCATATCTTTGAAGGGAAGGGCTGGCAAAATCCCACCTAACACTGTTGGATAGGGAATGGGGATTTTGTTCATTTTTTGGTTTCATTTTTTGTTTTGTTTTGCCTGCAACTTTTCCTGGGTGCTTCCTGCATGGGGCACGTGGGGGGGCGGGGGGGGGCAGGCTAGCAATCTCTCATGCACAGGTACACAGGGCACAGGGCTGCCTGGGTGGTTCGCCCCTTACAAGTCTGGCTGGACAAAACACCAGCAACTTGCCAAGTCATTTGCAAAGGCCCCCACAGAGGCTGATGCCCAGTTTTTTCTGCCTGCCTACAGGGGGAGGGGGGGGGAGGGCTGGTGGGGTCAGCCTGCACAAGTCTTGCTTGCATTTTCCAAGGTCCAAGAAAATTGCCTCCCTATTGCCCCATGCCTGGGGCCTGATCACTCAGCTTCTGACTGGTGTTTTACCCTCTTTCTGGTTACTGGCCATGTCCCAACCTTCCAAACTCCACTTTCCTGGTTAGTGGCCATATCTTTAGCTAATGAACAAGCAAATCCTAGCTCCCTGTTGCCCTATGGGTGGGCCCTCTTGTCACCCTGCTTTGTTACTCTGCTTCTGGTTGGGTAAAAGTTTCCCTCTATAGGTCCCTCCATAGACTCTTAGCAACAAGCCCTCACATGAAAGATTTGCTCACATTGAATGCATATCCTGATGCTGCCATTGCAGCCTGGACTCCCTGTTGCCCCATGGCTGTTTGTTGCTATGTCAAAATACATGCATGCATATTAAACACATGCACACACTCACTAATCAAGTGACACCTGTGAATCAAAACTCTTCCTTTCCTCCCTTCCAGGCTAGTTTGCTTGCAGTGTTTGCCATGTGTTTTTTTAGAAGCAAATGTACACGGGCATGTTAAATATCTAATATTAAATAACTTATTATTATTACTATTATTATTCACAACTACTTGACTACCAATGTCATTGTTTATTAAATCACAGCTGTCTATAATGTTTTAGCATTTAGATAGCATTTTAATTTATTGTGCGGCTGGGACCTGCTTTCTGGTTACAGACCAAATGAATGATGGCTGGGGCCTCTTAGCACCCTACTTCTTGGCAGGGAAAAATTTCCTCCCTGCCTAGCTCCCTGTTGCCCCCCATGTCTGTGGGCTCTTAGCACCTGGGGTGGTGTTTTAAGGACCTGCTTCCTGGTTACTGGCAATGTCCCAAATGAATGCTAGCTAGGGCAAAATTACCAGGGGGTAGTATATCACAGGCACAGCACTGGTTTGCTCCTCTGTTTCTCATTATTCTGCCTCCTAGCTCCTTCTTGCCACATGGTTGTGGGCTTTTCACATGCGGGGTGGTGTTTTAAGGACTGCTTTCAGGTTACTGGCCATGTCCCAGTTTGGAAAGTAAAGTAAACTTTGTGATATAATCTTATTGTCTTCAGAAATAAAAATGGTTTTCATCCAGCTCCAGGGCTTGGCTCTCTGTGACTACTCTGTCTGACAAGGCAGGTCCACTACTGACAGTACTTTTTACACCTTCAAACTGTTATTATCAGTCTGTACTATATACATGGTTTTCTATAGGACACTACACTGTAGGGCTGTACAAAACAGCACCATTTCATTTTGACTTCTATTTCACCGTTTTGAAGGGACAGTGTTTCATTTTGTCATTTTGTTTAATTTCAAAGCACTGTTTCATTTCATCGAAACTGTTTCGCTGTTTTGATGTTTTGACATTTCGCCCATAGGCTATAGTGGGGAATCATGAAAATGCCTATACCTTTGTCATTTCTTGCCTGATTCAGATGAAAATTACAGGGATGGTAGCCCTTTCTGAGGGCACAAACCTTGCTAAGTTTCAAGGAGATAGGTGCAGGGGTTTCTGGGAAACTGGAGCTCAAGATGCTGACAAGCAAAATTCATGTGACTTGTCGGCAACGGGAGCCTCCTGTCATCCAGAGCACAGATCTAAGGGCCTGCACCCTTGGAAGGGGTGTGGGGTTGTGTCAGACTCCTTCCAGGGTTAAGGGCCCCCCAGTGTGTGCTTGGGATGATAGGAGGCTGCCTGGAATGGGTGCGGGGCACAGCCTGCACTCACTGTTGGGAAGACTGGTGCTGCTGCTGGCCCCAGGAAGCAACGGCAGCCTCCTGTCATCCCACATGCAGATCTGGGGGCCCACACCTCTGGGAGGGCTGTGTGGCTGTGCCAGATTCCTCCCGGGGGTGCGGGCCCCCAGATCAGCCCACAGGATGACAGGAGGCTGCCACTGCCGGTGCTGGTGGAGCCGCTCAGAATGCAGCCCAGTGGCAGGAGGCAGGAGAGAGCCAGGGCTGTGCTCCGAGTGGCTCTGCCAGCCCCACAGAGCTCAGGTTGGCAGCGGGAGGTGGAGCACAGCCCTGGCTCTCCCCTCCTCCTGCTGCCAGGCTGAGGTCTGTGGGGCTGGTGGAGCTGATTGGAGCACAGGCCTGGCTCTCCCCTGCCTCCCGCCACTGGCCCCGCCAGCCCCATGGAGCTCAGCCCAGTGGTGGGAGGCAGGGGAGAGCCAATGGCAGAGCCACTCAGAGCGCAGCTTTGGTCAGTGTCTGTCCTGCACTTCCTGCCATCAGGCTCAGCTCTGTGGGTCTGGTGGAGCCACTCAGAGTGAAGCCCTGTGGTGGGAGGCGGGGAGAGCCAGGGCTGCACTTTGACTGGCTCTGCCAGCCCCATGGAGCTCAGCCCGGTGGCAGGAGGCAGAGCGCAGTCCTGGCTCTCCCCTGCCACTTGCCACTGTGCTGCTTCGAAACTCAAAATGTTTTGAAACTTTCAAAACATTTTGAGTTGAGTGCCTTCATTTTGTTTTAAAACTATTTTGAAGCCTTTTGTTTCATTTTGACTTCACTGGTTTGAGCTCGAAATGCTTCAAAACAGCTTCAGAACGAAACACTCATCAAAATTTCTTATAGCCCTACTACACAGTATACACTACTTAGACGTACATGCATGAATAGCATCACATTTTACTGTGATTCACCAGTTGGAAAATGTGACTTCTTACTTGCTCTTGCTTGGTGTCACAGGTGAGTCAGGGACAGGGGCAGGGCCTGCCTGCTTCCTGGGCCTGCCTCCTTGTTAGGGTTGAGGTGACGGAGGTCCCACCTTTTCTTATATACATATATGCATGAATAGCGCTGGAATTTATCACCACTGCAAGGTGGGCCTTCCAACCCTCAGACAAACATGCACACAGCTGAAAACAGTCAGTTTCAATATCCAGGATGAAAAGGCGTCTGGTGCAGTCATCTGTCCTTGGGCAAAAAGCAAAATGTCCACTCATACTTGCAGAAGGTTCTACTGAGGTGCGTTGTGGTAATTTGTCATTTAGGGCAGTCATACCAGACTTGATGGACTTAGACAGATTATGTATATCCATCATTCTTCATTTTATTTGTCTGTCGATCAACTGTTCTCCAAGCTCCTGCAAAAAAAAAAGCGCCATCTTCTTAAATGTGATCTTTGCTTCCAGTTTGCATTTCAGCTGTTTTATCCAGCTTTTTTACTCCTTTCTATTTTCAGGATGGCTATCATTCCACTCCCTGAATCTTCTTTCTGCCTCTCTGTTTGTTTCTCTTATGATAACAGTCAGGATATCTTGTGAGAGAAACAGGTGGAATGTTTCCACCACTATGTCTTTATTACTTTTTCTTGTTGGCCCAGCACTTCCATGGACTATGTCCCTGGTTGGTCTCCAGTGATGTATTACCCATGGACTTTTCCCCCCACACTCTTCCATTCCTTCTTCTAAGGGTGTCATCATGTGCAATGGTTTTTGGGGGTGGTGGCAGTGGTTTTGCTCAATGTCCTTCTGTAGCTCTCCTCAGTCTTCCATGGTGGCTCAGGGCCACAAGCCAACACTTCCAATGGGAAATGGAAGAAGACCAGCCCATTCTCACTGGAAGTATTCTGCTTGTGGCACCAACTCCTCCTCATCTGAGCTGGATGAAGCTTCCATAGAGACATGGTCTTCTTGGTCTGAATAGTCTCCCATGTCTGGAACAAAGTCAGTATCCTCACTGCCTTGGGATAAGATTTAATCAGTGGATATGTTGCTGTCATCTCTGGTTACCTATGTAAGATAGACTTCAGCACTGAATATGTGCTGCCTTCTCATCCTGGACTGCAGAAGAAAAAAGAAAAAATTGATTACTACTGAATGCATATAAATAACAATAAAGACAAACCTGTCCACCTATGCTGTCACAGAAGCAATTCTGCCCTGCCCTATGGCAGCGTAGGTATCACCTTCTCCTCCTGGGCACAGAAGCCAGGCACCAGCATCCACTCTTTTCAGGCAAGACAAATGGGGGTGGATGCTGTTTGGAAACTACACATGCAGGGGCTTATTGTGAGCAGGTAAAAGGGGCATGGGGGGTGTCAAGCCCTTACCGTTGAAGGGGACTCCATAGTGTACTCTATATTGCAGTATGTTGTTGTTCTGTTTCTTCTCTGCTGTCCCTTTGCTCCTTGTCCTCACTTCCAACAAGGGCAGGGCAAACTAGCTTGTATGTTATGAAAGGGGCAGGTGAGGCAGAGTTTTGCCATGAGAAAAGAGAGCAGAGGTGGATTTGGGTGTGACAAAGGCAGGTTTTTTTGGCAAAGGGCAGGGTGTTTTGATGACCTTGCAGCCTGTAAAAGAAGTGGTTAGCAAAAGGGATTACCACATTTTCTGCCAAAGCGGAGTAGAGGATGGCCATCCATTAGTTACCATGGATACCTGAAGTGGATATGAATGAGGTGTGAGTGAATGCTGACCTATCAGATGCATCTACCCAAAGTGGCCAAACAGGTCTAGGCCTGTCATTTCTACAGAAATTGCATTGGGATAACAAGTTAACCCAATGGGTTAGTATGGGCTTGGGCTAAGTTGTTACCCCATATGGAAAAAACACATTCATGCCTGGGGAAACATATTACCCTGGGCAGTTTTTCATCCACAGAGAGCAAACCATTCATGTAAACTGGCTGTTCTTTGGGGATA
Organism: Gavialis gangeticus; assembly: GCF_001723915.1. Taxonomy (NCBI): domain Eukaryota; kingdom Metazoa; phylum Chordata; order Crocodylia; family Gavialidae; genus Gavialis; species Gavialis gangeticus. The sequence continues at coordinate 6,422,394 of NW_017729029.1, forward strand.
TTGTGCACTGTGGTGCCACTGACAATGTCCTAAAAAGAAACATTTTTAGAATTGATTAACTTTAAGATACTGCACAAAATGTGTGTCTGGGGCAGGAAATTACCCCATAAAACTGTCTGAAGATTAAATAATAAACTAAAGAAAACTTCAAATAAAGAGGAATATAGAAAAATAGTATTTAAAAAGGTGGGATTTTCCTCCCCAGTATTTATACAGCATTGTATTGTTACACTATATGCACTAACTACACACTGTTTCCTATACTATATAATTATATACAGTATCTATTGAGCTATACACCATCTATAAATCTCTACACTATTTAACTAAACTATAAACTAGTTTCTATTATAGTAGACTACACAGTATACTTCTTCATGCTTTTTCTGCTCATCACTCTTGGCCCTTTTGCAACCATGAAGGTTTTCTGCAGGGAGGGGGAAGAAAGAAGAAGAGTACAGGGTTTTAGACCACAGTCCAAAAACTGCCCTCTTGCCCTCCAACCCCGCCCTGCACAAGGTCGGTAGGACATTTCTGATATTACCTATATATCTGGCAGGCAGCATCTGCTTGGGCTATTCTTTGTGTTTCTGTAAGGGGAATGTCACTGATAAGAAATAGGAAAGTTTGAAAAATTCAGTGAAGTCTTAGGGGTAGCACACATAAATAGTTGCAAACTTACCATTCTGGTGATGCCACTGTGCACGAACACCATGGTGTGTGCAATGGTGGGGAGGGGAAGCACATAAACTACAGGTGACGGTGGTGGGGGTAAGGGCAAAACTACCATGGCACAGTATATTTCAGGCACAGGCACAAGCACAGTACTGGGTTGCTCCTCCATTATTGTAACCCAGGCGATACTCCAAGACATACTCCCTCTCCAATTGAAGGGATCAGAGTAGGTGCATGAGCACTGTGGGAGGTGTAGGGACCCTCCTTCCCCTATAGAGCAGATCCAGACCACCATATACCTTTTAATGAGAAAAACAGTAATGGGAGCAAGTATAAACCAGGGGGTATAGGGAACATTGCAATGCCCTCAGGGGGTGGAATTCAATAAAGGTTAGGCATTTACATTTATAGACATATTCATCCAGTTGACAAAAGACTGGTTTAACAAAGTATAAAACACAAACAGCACAACAAAATACTGGTTAGCAAAATATAAAATGCACAAGATACAAAACTTCAAATAACACGAGGTATAGGATATAGGTACCTGGAGGCGGGGAAAGGGAAGACACAATGACCGCCCTCCACTGCAAGAAGAATTGCTCCCTATCACCTCATTCACCCAGCTGAGACTTGAACTCAAATTTTCCACATGGTCACCAGAAACTCTACCACATAACTACCAGTACTGCTACTGGCTCATGCTGCTAGGAGTTTGGACCTTCCAGGAGCCCTCAAGTCGAGCTGCTCTGCCTCTTGCTGGAGGAGCTGGAAGCAGAGCTGGGAACCTCTTGGATCTCTGCTTGGCTTCTTACTAGAGCTGGGGAACCTCTCCTGCTGGCTGCAGCCTATCATAGGGGATCCAGGAGCCCAGCAGGGAGCCTCTCCTGCTGGCTGCATGCCATGCTGCTGAGGGTCCAACTGCTGCCTGCAGGTCCCACTCCTTCAGGCTCTCCTGGGGCAACTGCTCCCACCCTGGCTGGCCCAGCTTTTGCCAGCTCTTTGAAACTCCATCCTCATCCACTGGCCCAGGGGTAGAGTCCGAGTCAGAAGCTGGTGTTGAAGCCAGGATGAGCCAGGAGCTCAAACCAAAGTCAGGGTATGCCAGGAGGTCAGAGCTGAATTTAGGGTGAACAAAGAGTCAGAAACTGAGTTACCAGATCCAAGAGGAATATGCAAAAAAGCAGGAACAGAGCAGAGTTGGGTCAGAAGTCAGAGAACCAGGAGTGCAGGTTTCAGAGATTTACCTCAGCAAATCTTCAGAAAGAGCTCTTGGCTGGCCTGCAGCCTGCTGCCACAGGTGGGATTAGATGGGGAGGCTGCTCCTCCCAGAAGCCAGTCAGGAGGCTCAGACAGTGGCTGGATGTATCATTAGCTGAGGTAGTGCTGCCAGTCAGAGACCCAGGCAGGTGTGGCCCACTAGGCAATTAGCCCAAGCTGGGTTGCCTGTTAGAACCCCTGACACTTTTGTTCCTATATCTTCAAATAAACCTTGTTATTAAGAAGGTTATTCTTGTCTGGGTAGGTTCATGAGCACACTCTAAAGAGAAAGACATATCAATATCTTCGAAGATGCACAGCAGAAAAGCCTTGTCCTCAAACTTATCATGGTCAGAGTTGTCTTCTCTCCTTGGGAAAATCTGTAGAAAGTGCACATGAGGAAAGTATAAAACTCCTAAGCAGAAAATGTGGGTGGGCACAGCAGCTGTTGACATTGCCCATGACCAAGCACCAGGGGATATGTCCAAACAAAAAAATCTGTAAGGCTGTGGAATTGTCTCCTGATGGAAAAGGCAAAACCTAGTTGTATTGGTCTGTTAAAACAAGAATGGACATGGCAGAAGACTGTACACCACAGGGCAAACTTACAGTGACAGGGAAATGAACTCAGTGATAAAATGTGATTAAGAGAAACATAAAGGTTCTGCAAAGTAAAAGGTGGATTGCTTCTACTTGTCTCAAAGTATACCACAAGGTATTTGAATGTGTCCCAAAGTGTCGAAGTCAGTAACAGGTTTGTGTCTGAGAGGTGTCAGACATGTCTATTAGAAATTCATTATCTTTGGCTTTCCTGCCTCCCAGCTCCACTGTCTCATTGTTACTTTGGGGCCATTCATCACTTCATATTTTTTATTTCTCAATTAAACATTTGATTAATTTTCTCTGTTTCACCCATGCACGTTCTTGATCTGTGAGTCCTGAGTTTTTAATAATTACTGAAAACCTCTGGCATTGCCTGGTGGCTGAAGACACCAATCATTCAAAATGTACTTACAGCTCAGAAAGCAGCTGTAAAAGTGACACAGTGCCAATAGCTCCTAGTTTCCATTTACTCAATTCACCAACTGAAGGATGGTATTTCAGATTTCTAGGGCTGGCACCTCCAGGTGGATATGCTGTGTCCTGTCTTCTCTGGGTAATATGCCAGGCAGAAACAGTATGGGTCAAAATTGTCAAAAATGATCAGTGATTTGCGGTACTTCAGCACTTGGGAGATACCCGAATTAAGACATCTTAAAGGGGCTAAGGGCACATTGCTTTCTGAAATACATCTCCCTTCAAGTGTCTCAAGTTGAGCATCTCAGATCACTACTCACTTTGGAGAATCTCAGACTGTATGGCTGGGATTCAGCTGGAGATGTGTTGGAATGAGTATCTGGTTGCTCATTTTCTCTTGTGAAACAGGAAACTGGTTTGCATCAATGAAGTGGTCACAAAGGACCCCAAGTGCACAAGGAAGCCAAGATACTGGGTAAGAAGCAGGTATAACTGGCCACTTTCCTTATCTATTCTTTCTTTACCACATGCCTCATGTTCTCCTGTGCCAAAGGTCGGTATTCTCTAGCTTGCCCTAGATATTTAGCAAGCATGGCTTACACTGAACAACTGAAAGAGAAATGATACCCCTGGCAGAACCTATAACCAATAGGAACCCCCTGGATTTAGTTTTCATTGTAATCCTGCTGTTTGGCCCTGCATTTGGGTTCATGCAGTCTCAGACCCAGCACCCTCAAGAGTCACCCCAAGCCCTCAGCATGTCACCAGATTCTGAGCATTGAAGGTTGAGGGCTGGCCCTTCCTGAGCTTACTCCCAGGATCTCCAGGGATGCAAACTTATTCACATTATTACTCACTCCCTGATCATTGTATTTTTAATTTAATTTATTGTTATTTGTATTGTACTTTAGTTATAGCTATCTGTAAAATAGTGGAAGCAACAAATGAATGAACAATGTCTTGCGATTATGGAAGGAAAACAATAATAGAAGAATAGTAATGTATTTTTATTTCCTTGTTCTCTTTTAATGTATAAATTTAAGCAGTTTTAATATTAGTAACATTAGTCATTCTTAGCTTAAATATTATTGGCTATAGCTGTATTTGTACTGTCATGTTATATATGTCACTTATATAAAATGTAGTGGCCAGGCCAGGTGCAGAAATGCTCCTGTGCAAAGGATGGTGGCCAGGGCAAGACTGAGTTGAGGTGGCATGACCGCCATGAAGGCAATCAGTCTTCACTAGTGGTTGCGACCATTAGGCATAGAGAAAGTGGAGTTTGTGGCACCCAGTACCAGACCCATGCCATAAGATGGTGACAGTTATAATGGAGGCCAGGGCATGAGTGGATGAGGATAGTGAGAGAACTATCAAGAGGAGCTAACAGTTGTTCCCCTGGTGGCTGCAATCCAGTAGGCATTGAGTTGGATAGGCCTCAACCCTCTACCATACCTGAAACTAAACATAAGAGTGATGGCTCCTCTAAGGGGGCCATAAAGGAGGGGATTGTTGGCAAAGACCTGGCACAATCATCATTCAAAATGGGAGAAGGTAATGAGACTGTCAATAGGCCCTATGCTATAGCCAATGCTGGGGCTTAATGTCTTTCTCTTCTTCTCCCCTGCAGCAGTAGGACACGGAACTCCAGGACTTTAGTCTGAAGGCTCCTGTCTGCCTATGCAACAACTTACTCTTCCTTGGCATGACACTTGAGGTGCCTGTGCACATCACAGGGTTTAATCCTCATTAAATTAAATAGGTTTATAAAATTTAAAATGGTTTATTTTAGAGCATTGCATCAATGTTTGTACATACTAGGCTTTTGAATTAGTAAAGCCTGGTGTGCAATTCCTTGTAAATTCAGCAGGGGGAGCTGCTTACCAGTCTACCCTGCTGTTGTTTTCCCTACCAATGTTCCCTCTAAGGTGTAGTGATCTGTGAGCACACGCTTCAGTCTGTGAGCACCCTGCTTGTAGTGAAGTTCTCACTGAGTCTGAAAAAGGAGCCTGCCACATAGACTTAGCTTAGAGTTAGCTTTTCTCTGAGATGGCCTTGAAAAAAGGGCCAGCACTATTCTGAAGTTTGACCCCAGATTGAAACAGGATGGCCAAACAGCAGAAAAAGCCCTGACCTGGATTTCCAAAGAGTGTACAGTCTGACGGGGCCAACCTGGGAATGCACCCTGTCCTCACCCTCCTCCCAGGTTGGGGGGAAAGCTCCTTCAGAAGGTGTATATATGCTGAGGTCACTCTCGCTGTGACTTAAAAATGCATGAGTGGGTCTGAGTGGTTCCCTCGCATCAGAGGGAGTGTGTTCTTGGCTGAGCTGCGCAGGCCGAAGCCTCCTGAATGCTCGGAAGTCAAAGAACCGAAGCCGATATATATTTATTCCACCCCTCTTTGCAAATGAACTCCGCCTCTGAATGAATGCCGAAGCAGGCAATTGCTTTCCGCCTACCTCAGGTTGAATCTACCCCAGCCCCCGCCCCACCTCGCCTCAGGAAGGCTGGCTGTGGGGATGCCGGTGCAGTGAGGAGTGGAGTGGAGTGGCCCCCATGCAGCTGAGTGGTAACCTACCACTGGTAAGATGTTCCATGCCAGCTCCGGTGCCCTTGCCACGCTTCACGCCCAAAGTTTATGGGAAGCTGCAGACCAGCTCCTCTCTGGGCGGGGGCATGATATTAAAAAATTAGTGTGGGGCAAGATTTTTTATTGTGTGCTGCCGTGCACCTGTGCAGCTTAGAGGGAACCTTGTTCCCTACTGAATTACAGCCGGAGCCTCATATAAACCAGTAATCGCCACTAATCCCCTCCCTCCTCACTCTCAAAACCTACCTCCAGGGAGCCTCATGCTAGTCCCTCCTTAAACTATATTATATGCTGCATTGCTAAGGAAAGGGGCAGCCCTGAAAGCGGCAATGGCAATCTTTATACAGAAGAGTTGACTTAGACACTTTTCTTCTACATATTGTCTTAGAGAAACAATTTCTACATACAGCTTGTGTGTGTAACCTTGAGGTGTTCTGTACCTGAAAGTTGCACTCTCCTCCACATGCAGATTGTTGATTCAGAGAGCTTAGATGATCTGGGCAGTCCCTGCCCACTGCAGCAGGGAGCTGGAGCCGGACTCAGAGCTGGTAAATAGGGGTGAGTGAGGGGGGCTAGAAGACAGGGGAGGGGACCAAGGCTGCCCCACCAGTGGCTGCCCCGCCTACCCTAGATCCCAGTGCTTAAAAAAAAGCCCACACTCATCAGGTACTGCTGGGCGGGGGGTGCTCCTCACTGCTCCCCACTGCCCCACGCTGTGTGGGGTAATCTGCATGAGCCCCCAATCCCCCCTGCCCTCCCAAACCCCACATAGCTGCTCCACCTGCCCCAACTATGGCCCTTTAAGAAAGAAAACCCAACCCCCCCCCCCCCCCCCTGGCCCCTTAAC
>NW_017729029.1:6428847-6438152 GCF_001723915.1 Gavialis gangeticus
CCCCCCCCCCCCCCCCACTGGGCTCATTAACTCCTGCAGCAGCCTTGGGGCTTCAAGGGGCTTGTGGAAGAGCCCCCCATGTGGCGGAGGGCAGCGGGCATTGCCCCCCACCGGGCAGAACTGGTGAGTTCAAGGTTTGTTTGTTTTTTTCCTTAAAGGGCTGCAGCCTTAAAGGGGTGGGCCTGGGTGATTTGGAAATTCAGCAGCAGCCAAATCTCCAAATTGGATTCAGCCGAATCGATTCGGGACAGTGATTTGAATCACCAAATTGAATCACTGTCCCCCGAATTGTCCGAATCCAAAGTGAATACTAGCCGCTTTGCGCAGGCCTAGTGCGCAGGGTCAATGGTAAGTCAGCTGGTCCAAATGGTGACTAGGAGGCCGCTGCAGCCTCCCTCTTCCCCACTATATCCATTGTGGGCTGTGTTCTGCCGGGTGGTGGCTGGCCTCAGGCAACTGCGACTGCCACCCCAAACACTTCCCCCCTCACCCCATCTGCCCTTGCAGGACAGTTGCTCTAGTCTGCTGCTGCACAGCCCTTGGCATTGGCAGTCATGTCACTAGGGCTGCAGGACAACCCTCATCCTGCTGAGCAGCCGAAACCCCCCTGGGGTCCCTCCTCTCCAACATGCCAATGGGCACAGAGCGTTCCACTTCTGCCTGTACTCCAGGCCGTGTGTTATCATGCCTGTATGTGTGCTGTGCTGCCCTGTTGTGAGTTGTTGTGACCTAAAGGGCCAGGGAGGTTCTGTCGTGCCATTCAGCCTTCCCCACAATGAGCTCAGCGTGCATTCATACATGCATATTGGGAGATAAAATAATCCATTATTCATAAAGTGGGCAGCTGTGCTTAATGGTCCTGCATTACACCAGTTCCTCCTGTCATCCACATAGCTAAGATGTTTTTCACAACCCATGTGAGCAGGGACTGGTGCCTTGACACATGGGTGACTTGTGTCTAGGTGTCAGTCATGCCATGGCCCAAAAGGCACCCTGTTGGTGACCCTCCTGAGCATACCTGACAGTACTTGGGTCATTTGTTACCTAGGCAGATTTCAAGAGCCCTGATGCCATGAATCTGACTGTGGGGTGACCTTCCTTGTATAATCCCAGACAGCACAAAGGAAAAAAAGTGGCTATTGCGCTACATTCAGTCAGAGTCAGAGGAAGATTATGGGGTGAAGGTGCTGTTGTCACCCTGGTCAAGGCAAGGCAGGGGCAAGCAGTAGTGGGGAGAGGGGGTGGTGCAAGGATGTGGGTCTGACTGCAGTCGTGGTTGGCGGCAGCACAGGAAAGCGTGGTGACTATGGGCTACTTGCAATCTCTGTGTAATGCTTTGACACATGGGTGACTTGGGGGTAGCCCTTGGGACCCTGTGGGCAACCCTCCTTGGCATACCCATTATTACGCGGCTTGTTTTTTACCTACACACCTTTTTGGTGCTCTTTTGCAAAAAGAATTGCCTGGATGGTGCCAGCCTGTCTGCATCAACTGATTTTTTTGCACCAAAATGAGGGTGGGGGGAGATGAACTTTTCCTGACTCACTGAAATGCAGCCCTATAAATTGAGGGATCAGTGGGCAGGGTGCGGGTACACCATAGTGGTCTGAGATGTCTGAGGCTGAGGAGAGAAGACATCAGGCCAGAGACAGAAGACAGCTAGCCAGGGCATATAAGACCAGGGCAATGTGGTCCTATGAATGTCTTGGATGTCTCCAAGGGGAGTTGCCCAGTGGGGGCAAAACAAGATAGCACTTGGGTGAAGGCTGAAGTTTAATATAAGAGCTACTTTCTGACATGGAGCTGGAAGAGCTCATCATGATGGAGGAGCAACAGGGACATTGTCCTCCTAAACCAGTGCATCAAACCATGGGGAACTGACATCTGACATGTGAAATGACACCTGAGATTAGGTTGGGCTGTGTGGGGGGGAGGAGGGGAGCAGGATGAGTGATTGCAGTCAACTGACATGATACTTGGGGGGGTTGTTTACTTCAACTGACAACTAACTAGACAGGTGAGCGTAGGATTTGATTGTTGTGCAAGAAGATGAAGTGCAACACAAAGCATGGAGGCTCTGTTGCCAGTGAATACTTTTCAGGCATTCAGAGCCTGAAGTCCCAACAATTTAGGCAGGAGCTGGCAGGCAGGCAGGCCCTTCTTGGTGGTTTTTCCAGAAACCTTCTTATGCGCTCATCTAATCCCACCCCACATTCCTTCCTTCTTGTTTTCAGCTCTGATTGATATACTGCCACTGCCGCTGCCACTGAAGAAGAAAATCAGACCACGTACAAAGCAGAGAATGGTGCCTGGACATACGATCACTACCTGAGTAGTGTGGTTGAGGCATGTCAGTATTAAATTGCAGTGGTCCTACAACTGCCTTCCATAAAAACCATGCATTGCGGATGCATGGTAAAGTCAAATAAATCAAGTTGTTAGTAACCCATGGGTGGTGGATGCATGGTAAGATCTGATAAATCTCCTGGTTAGGTCCTGATCACTGTAACTGTTTCAGTTGGTCGGTTACATGGTGAGTGTGTGTGTGGGGGTGCGGATTCTAGGTCTGCGTACCTGCCTGCTGCCTCTGCTCTCTGCCCCCCTGGCCATGGGGTGCCCTCCCTGCTTGCAGGTAAAGGCCTATAAATATCAATGTGGTCTGCTCCTGATCACTTTTCCCCACATAACTGTGTTGGTATGATGGTGGGTGGAGGGGGCGGCAGGTGTAGGTCTAGGTTTGTCTGTCTGCCAGCTCCCTTTGCTTTCTGCCCCAATGGCCTTGGGGTCCCCTCTCTGCTCGCTTTTGCCCAAATGTAACTGTGTCATTTCATAGATTTCATAGACATTTGGGCTGGAAGGGACCCCGGAGGATCATTGAGTCCAGCCCCCTGCCCAGGGGCAGGAAGTCAGCAGGGATCATAGGATCCCAGCAAGAGAAACATCCAAAAGTGTCTTGAAGGAGTTCAAAGTAGGTGCTTGGACCACCTCTGGCGGCAGTCTATTCCAAACCTTGGGGGCTCGGACAGTAAAGAAGTTCTTCCTTATGTCCAGTCTGAAACGGTTGCAGAGGAGTTTGTGACCATTCTTGGGCCAGATGCTCGCATGGCGTCACTTGGTTCCATGGATTTACAAAGCTGAAGAGTGTTTACTGCTTCCTGCAAATTGTTTACTTTGGAAGTTCTGTAATGGTTGGGTTGTTATTTATGTAAGTTAGGGTGAATAAATCATTAAAGGTTAATTATGTAGAAGAGAATGATCTGTCTCCTTTTTTTCAATGTGTGTGCTATCCTCACTTGCAAATAAACAGCTGTTTGAAACAGCAGGGAAGGTTGTTTAACCAATACTGGAAAACCCCATGCAGCAACAACATGGCACATGGGGGGTGGGGGGAGTGGGCAGGGGTTGTTAACTAATAAAAGCCTAGGATTCCAGACTAGCCTAGGGATTGGCATGACACCTCATTTGATGAGTGACAGAAAGGCTTTATTTACTACAAGTATCCAAAGTCAGTTGAGCCCAGACTAAAGTGAAGTCCAGTAATTAGCTATAAGGTGATTTCTCATCAAACAGGCGACAAGAGAGACGGTCTGTTTCTTCCAGCTTCTCGAGATAGCTGGGGTGCAGCAGGAGTTGGAGTCAGAGATTTCTCACTCTTGAGGTGCACACTGTTAGCTGTTTTCACTTCATTCTTATAACCTTAGTCCAGCATCCTAAAAGCATTCTTTTAGTTGTATAAATCAAGAAAGAGTCCCAAACAGTAATTGACAGCAAAATCCTGTTAATCAAACTGCTCATTATTGGTTATCAGAAGGTTCCAATTTGAAAGAATTACCTTCCTCAGTGACAAGAGGTTCTCCATTTCTACTAACTTTGGAACATATCAAGAAACTGATTAACAACCAGGAAAAACACAAGGTTTTGGGGAATGTCCTTGGAAAATCCAGGGAACCTCTAGCCAAAACAGAAGAAAGACAAAAGGAGACATTTATCATATATGGAGAATGTCTCTTCCTGTACATAACATGAGTTAATTGCAAGAGAAATATTTACCATACTAATTAATCAAGGATAGACATTTCACACAGTTACATGCCAGACAACTGGGAGCCTGCTTGAAATCATCATGAATATAGTAAGATAAGCTGGAAGGGATACCTCATTATTTCTTCTCAGATGGCCTAGCCGTGAACTCGCATCTTCTTTTACTATGAAGTTAGCATCAGTATTTTGTATTTTAACTTTTGTGAATAGGCCCCAGCTTAGCATGAGTTGCAGAGTTATCAGGAGTAGATTAAGATTCCTTGGGGCCCTGGGCCACCCCTACAGCCTAGGCTCCATTCCCGGCCCGCACTGCAGGAGCAGTGGCTGGAGCTGAACACGCCCCCCCCCAGGCCTGGGGTAGGAGCCATAGCTGCCTCCACCTGCAAATCCACGCAGGAGCTGGCACTGGGGGTGCAGAGCTGCTTAGTCCAGCTGTAGTGGTGCCCAGCAAATGGCACCCAGTAGCCATGGCCTGCTGTGTCGTTGCATGCCCAGCCTGGCCTGGCCACCGGTTTCATCCACACTGCAGCCAGGGCCTGGGCCCAGCTGGTCGATGTGCTAACCTGTCTAAGGGGGGTTAGGGGTGGGATTCACTGTCAGGGCCAGGAGTGCCATCACAAGTTAGGGCCAGCAAGATGGGGTGAGACTATACAATTGTGACCTACACCGACGCACAAGAGATCCTGGTGGCTATAGGCAGGCTGCATTCAGTGCTAGGAGTAGGTGGGCACCAGCTGCTATCTTGCTTGCTGCTGTCAGTCTAAATGGGGGCTGGGTAACCTTGTGCAATCATGAATGGTGCGACAGCCAGCACATAAATAACGAAAAGGGGCAGCTATGGGCTATATGCACTGACAAGGCGTGTGCCATTTAGCTGTGTCTGACTGAAAGGGAAGTGAAAGCCAGCCATAGTAACCCCCCCACCCCCTTATGTATGCAAGTGGTTCATTCTTGGACTGAACCTGGGTAGGTTAATTGGTAACTGTGCCATTCTCAATAAAGGGCTGCCAGATGCCATGGGGTCTGTCTGACTGTGGGGTGATCTTGTGCAATCGCAAATGGTAAGGCAGGGAACTGGCACACGGTACATGGAAAAAGAAAAAGCAGTAGCTACGGGCTGCGTTCAGTCAGGGGCAGGGGCAGGTAATGGGGTGACAGCACATTGTCACCCTGGCCAGGGCATGGCTGGGGCATGAGTGGTGGGGTGTCTGTCCACGGGTGTCCGTACAGGAAAATGAACACTTGTGCATGTTGGGCTTGGTGGACCGCTGCATCTGCTGTGCTACACCTGGCATTAGGGGAAACACATTACGCCCACTTATTGAAAAGGGGCAGCTACAATTAGAAGCGACATCTGGTGGACAAAGGGGTGAACTACAAAAAAGTTGCCGTGCCATCTGGTGGACAAAGGGGCTCATAACACATCTTTGAGTGCCTTTGTGTTTACACATAATGAATCCATGGACACAACATTTTGCTGTGGTGAACCAAACTGAAATACATCCAAGGAGTCTTACCTTAATGCACTAGAAATACTTTTAAAGTGTCTGTAAAATGCTCTGGTTCAAACAGTCACAACGTTGGAGTGTAAGAAAGGGCAAAAAACATGATGTGTACAAATGCCCTAGAAACTAGTTTGCATTGGTAAAGCAGGTACAAAGGCCTCTGGGTGCATAAGGAAGCTATGTTGAAAAGGGCAGTTAGGTAGGGAATATGCTGGTACTGATCTGAAGCTAAATGCAAATGTGAAGGCACTGATCCTCTGCAAAAACTTCCTTGCTTCACTTCCAGACAGTTCAGAATATTTGAGCTGGTGCCAAGCGCGTATGTCTTGATGGGACAGTTCATCAGGCAGAGGCTTTGTTCTGTGTAGCATGGAAAATCCTGTCTACAAGCAGGAACTGATTGTAAGGGCAGTACTAGCACTAGGGTATTAAGATATAGCATCTGTTCACTGCCCTGGGCTCCTGCTGGCCACCGTGTTGGCCCTGCTGACCCACTGTGGGGACCACCGCCTGGCCCAGGGCAGTCTCAGCTCTGTCAGTCCTGCTGTGCTATGTGACTGCCAGGCCTGTCCCCCTGCAGTGTCCCAGACCTCCAGCTACTGCACTGCTGCTCTCCGGACCTTAGCTGGATACCACCAACGTGCTCCTGGACACCACCACAGGGGTTGTTCATGCACTTCTACGCCTCCAGCCCTGCCACCTCCGGGCCCATCTGGCCAGCCAGGACTAGTGGCTGCACATCACCCAGACCACCTGGAATGACAAGCAGTGGCTTGAGTCCTTTCAGATGTCCTGGGCCACCTTTTAGGACCTCCTGGAGCAGCTCCACCCACACCTGGAGCAGCAGACCACTACCATACAGTCACCCGTCCCTGCAGACACCTGAATGGCAGTCACCCTGCTCCAGCTGGCCATGTCTGCCAGCCTTTGCTATGTCAGCCACCTCTCTGGCATGGGCAAGGTGACTGCCAGGGAGGTTGTACTGGAGATGTGTGGTGCCCTCCAGGATGTGCTGGGGCACACTATGCTTCTCATGCATGAACCCCTGGCAGTGGTGGTGGGGTTCTGCACCCTGGGCACCCAGTGCATTGGGGCCCCAGAAAGGACCCACAGCCCTATAATCTGCCTGCCCCACAGTGTCAGCTCCTACTACAGCTGGTGGGGCTTCCATTCCATCGTGCTCCAGACCATTGTCAACCACCACAGTGCCTTCACCAACATGAGTGCTGGCTGGCCAGGCCGTGTCCATGATGTCCACGTGTTCCGCAACTTCACCCTGCCAGCCCTCATGGAGAGCAGACACTTTGTGCCGGAGGTGCTGGATCTCCACCCTGGTGAAGTGGTGGGCCCACTCCTCCTCACTGGGGACCCCACCTACCTGCTTCTCCCCTGGCTCATACAGCCCTACACTGGCCAGTTCGACCCCTGCCAGGCATACCTAGACCGGTGTCAGGGCTGGACCTGTACCCTGGTGGAGTGCACCTTTGGCCACCTCAGGGGACACTGGCAGACCCTCACCACTCGCCTCAGGGTGACTGAGGCCAACATCCCTTGGGTCATCATCATAGCCCGTGTACTGATAACATCTGCAAGGCCTGAGAGGTGCTCTTCTGTCATGCCTGGGTGGAGAAGGCACAGTGGGTGCAGGATGCCTGGCGTGGAAGTGCCAGCTGCAGAAGCAGCGATGAAGATGGACCCCTTCCACCGAGGCCCTGGGCAAGTTGCACACCCACTAGCAGGGGCCAGGGTACTGGGTGCAAGAAGTGCTGGCCATCTACCTCCTGAACTTCTTACTGTAGCCTACCTCTGTACCATGGACCTCTGCGCCACTCTCAGTACCATGGTCACTGCAGACAGTTCTCAGAAAAACAATTTATTCCCCTCGACAGAGACAGATATTTCCTTCCCCCTTCCTCCACAACAATGGTTCCCCTTCCCCCTCCCCCTCCCCCTCCCTCACTCTCCCACTCCCCACAGAGCCTCTTTCCTTCCCTCTTCCTCGCTGAGTGTCTCCACCACCTGCCCCACCCACCACATCGTCTTCCCTGTGCAGACTATTTACAGTGCATGCTGTGTGTGTGCCCTCTCCAGGTGGGGGGCCATTACATGGGGGCCCCTATGGGGTGGACCCTGGGGACAGGTGCCCAGCACTCCAGCCTTTGGCTGCTCCCCGTGGGTGCACATACCATGGTGAGTCTGGTGGGTGGAGGTTCACCTGTGGGGTGATGTTGGGCACTACTCTGCCAGCGTGCCCATCTCCCCCTCCTGCAGCCTGTAAGATGGGCCAGCAGGGCCTGCACATGGTCCTGGCTCCACTGCAGGCAGCTCCTGCTCCAGGACCACATGGAGCTGGGTGAGTGGTGGGGCTAGGTCCAGATAGGGGGATGTGCCCAGGCACGGGGGCTGGGTGGCAGCAGACCTGGGATAGGAACCAGGCTTCCCGGCTGGTGAGGCTGTCACTGTAACTTAGCCCAGAGCGGACAGGCCTGGTTGTGGGGGGTGGGTGGCTGCCAGGGGGCAGGTGGGGCTAGGGCCGGTGTCAGGGCAGTGGATGGCATGAAGATAGCCACCAAGGCCAGGACAGTGTTCAGCCCATGGCAATCCTCCTCTGTTGCTGTCACTGCCCTGGTCATCAAGACAGCCTGCTGCTCTAGCGCCTCCACGTACCACTACTCCAGGACCAGGAGCCTCTCCCAGAACTGCTGGGCTGCCCAATGCCTTGCCTCCTCGTGCCAGTCCCCAGTGTCCTCATGGGCAACATCCTCCACCCACCAAGCCCATGAGTCTACCAGGTGCTCCTCAGCCATGATGACCAGTTGGTCCAGCAGCCAGGTCAGGCCCTGTGTTCAGTGCTGCTGGAGCTGGTGCATCAGCAGGGCCCCAGCCAAGGCTGCTGGTGACCCTGATGGTGCCTCCTGGCTGCCAGGTGGTGCCTCTCCACCACATGCACTGGAGGGCCTACAAAGCTGGGAAAAAGAGTTTGTTTGTGAGAGTTTGCAACATTTCTGCAATAAGATTCTCTGTACCAGGGGGCTGTGCACTGCTCAGCTTCGGATCAGGGGTTGTGCATGCATGGGTGCCCTGGCACCATGGTAAATCAGCTGGGTAGGCCCTGACCCAAGTGCCTGCTGGCTGAGCCTCTCCCCTCCCCTTCCCCCGCCCCAACTCCACTGGGTTTGCAGGAGCAGGTGGGCCACTGGGTGCTGCTTGCAGGCAGTTTGCCTCCCCAACCCTGATCCCAGGATGGGATAGCCTGGCTACTAGCAGCACCTGTTGCCATGGCTCCGGAGTCACGTCCCCCCAGTTCCCCTCCTGTAGGCTAACCTGTCTTCTGTGCTGCTGCCAAGCCCATGGTGCCCAAGCATGGCGGGCAAGGGGCTCACAGCCAACTGACACAGAGCTGACACAGAGCTGGTGGCATCCATGCCCTCCCTCCAGGGGTCCTTTCAAGAGAGGTTCCCTTGGACCTGCACTCCCCCCATGCCAGCACCATGCCCCAAGTGTAGCCCCTGCTGCGAGTGTCCTGGGTGCACCATGAGGAGCATTTTCTGTGTACTGAGTGGTGCCCAACCCCGCTACATCCTGTGCAGAGGGCAAACCTGCCCTGCCTCTCAACCTCTGCTGCTACCTGGAGGGCTACTTGTGGCTGCACTACAAGTCCCTGACATACACAGCTGAGGAAGACATCATTGCCAGCATTGACATATTCCTCGGTGTGTGACAGGACTGGTGCTCACCTAGCTGTGGGGGCATAGGATG
>NW_017729029.1:6443152-6446873 GCF_001723915.1 Gavialis gangeticus
CTCCCACAGTGGGGCCAGGTGGCTGTGGCAGGCATGCCTGGTGGCCCGAGTTAGTTCCTGCTGGCAGTGAGGATGGCTGTATCTCAGTGGTGTCCTGGGACACAGCAGCACGGTGGCCAGCTGCCCAGGCAGGAGCCCCCTCCAGGGAGGAGCTGGAGCTGCTGGCAGCCAGTGGTGCCATGGCCAGCCTGGCCTTGTGGGTGGGGCTGGCCACATGGAGCTGGTGGGACTGGTGCTGGGCAGGGGTCCCAGAGATGCTGGAGGAGGCCAGGGGCAGGGACCTCAGTGGGACAGGCTGCTAATGGGCTGAGGGGCTCTCCCCTGGCAACAAGTCACCACAGGTGCCAGGCTGCAGTGGAGGCTTGGGAACGCCACCTGTGCTGGAGTAGACAGCATAGCTCAGGCTAGGGTCCCAGGGTACGAGGATATCATCCAGCTGCCACATAAAGGGCATGGGCTTTATGGTCAACCCCCCAACCAATGGTTGTGGTTGGTGACAGTGACACATTGTACCTGCAAGGCCTTGACCTTTATGTGGCACTGGCACACTGACTGGTCATGCCCATGCTCCCACATGCAGCTGACAGGCACTCATAGATGTATGCGTTGGAGCACCCATGCTGTGCAAACTGGGTGAGGACCTTGGCCTTGCCCCACAGTGCAATGAGGTCTGCAGTCTCCTCTTGGGACCAGGTGGGGCCCCAGGGGGTGGTGTGTGGCATTGGGGAAGATGCCAGTGTGGCTTCCTCACTGGTTTGCTGGGCCTCTGCATGGCAGTCCCGGTGCTGGTGGGCCTGGGCAGCTGCCTGCAGCACCCAGCACAGGAGCATGGCATGAGACAGGTAGGTGCATGGTGAGGGTGTGCTCACCAGTGGTGGGGTCTGGCCAGGCTGCTGCAGCTGGCCTGGGGACATCTGGAGTGGGGACCTGGTGGCCAGAGGCTGACTGCAGGTGTCCCAGGTTGCTGTTTGGCCTGGCAGGTGTCTGCAGCACCCAATGCAGTGTGATAGCATGGGCCTGCCAGTCACATGTGCCGTGGTGCCAGGAACCAATGCTGGAGCCTGGGCAGGCTGCTGCAGCTGCTATGGGGCCTCTTCAGGGTTATGCAGTGGCCTGTGGCTAGCTGTAGGTCCCCCTGGGTCTTGGTGCCCCTGCAGGCTTTTAAGGGCCTGGGGTTTGGGAAGGCAAAGAGCCACTTCAGCCCTGGGGCCCTGGGGCTGGGCTGAGGGTGGCCTCCTGGTGGTGGGGCTGATTGGGAGCAAATTTGCTCCCGGTCAGTGTCTACATATGCGTTACTGCACAGGAACTAATCGTGAGTAAATTTGCTACTTGAAATTAGGGCAAATTACTACCAGGAAGCATATGCATATGTAGATGCCGATGCTTACTGTGCAGTAATTTGCTCTACTGTGCAGTAAAGCATTTTGGGGACATGCGCCCAGGGAGCACTATCACTCTCGGTACTGTTAATCTGATTACAGTATGCTCTTACCATATACACCAAAAATTTCATAGGACACAGCATTACCTTCAGGCCTTTAATATGCATTGGGTACAAGGAGAGATATACAAAGGCTGTGAGACTCATCTGTGTTTAGAACAATGATATTCTTGAAGTGCTTTCATAGAGCTGAGTTAAAATAATTGGGTGATTATCACATGATAGTGCAATATAATTAATACATATAAGTTTCTACCCTTCTCTCAAATGCCCTTGCTCAGCAATCTTTTTTCACATTTTAACAGGTATGCTATTCTGGCATTTTCTGCTCTATTGCAATCCTTGTAACAGGTAACAGTTATCTCCTAATTGTAATTAATTGTCTTCTGCATCCTTGTGATAAAAACTGAAGAAAAAAGGCAAATAAAAAAAGGTACTGAAATGAATCTCAGTCTTGTGACACATACGGGGTTGTCTGAGTGCTCTTGTTGATTGCTACTGCACTTAAAGCTTTGAAATACATTCTGTGCATTTGATGCAAAAAAGGAACTGCTAGGATCTACCACTCTGGAAACTGCCTCAGTTCTCCAGATACCCCAGTATAGGGGGTTATTTTACCCTAGTAATAGTTTGCATGAAACAAGCAACTGGCAGTAGCTTCTGTTGTGAATGAGTCAGAATAGGGTCAGAATGAAGCTTTATCAGGATGCTCAGACTAATCTGTGTTTCCAAGTCTAAGCCCTGCTCATTGAAAAGCCTTTTTCATACCATACACTAAACTGGGGAGATCATATGAACTGGCCTAAAGCAGGACTCCAACAGTCTTTACAGCCCTGCTGTTGGCTATGGTTTCTCACTTCACTGAGGTCTCTGGTATTCTTACTTTTCTGACAGACTCCTATATTCCACTACACTTGCATCCTGCTGTCATAGTGACCCAAGCTGGAGCTACCTCTGAAAATGCTAGCACATTGTTGGGCTTAGGTAGTGCATAGACCTTATGCAGGCCATCTACAAAGTGAGCTTTACACAGAATAAAAGCAATGACATATTATTCTGGGTCAAGGGCTAATGCTGACTTTAGTGATAAGTTACTTGGGGTCTGTAGATGGCTAGCATTCTCAGAAGCAGAGAACAGTGAGAAGGAGCTGTACAGATTCCCATCAGGCTGCCCTGATGAAACATGAAAGTTTGGCTGCCACCAAAGCAGGTCTTGATTCAGTAACAGTAGTGGACTTGGTTAAGCCTGATGAAGACCTAGTAGAAGAACCATTAGACCATCTATGTAGGAGGATAACAGATGACATTGAATTTTAATGCCCAGACTGTAGGGTTGCAGACCAATACCTGATCAGAGTTAAGCACATGGATTGAGCAGTTAGCTGATGCTAAAACATAAGGGTTAAACATTTGGATCAGTGTGCCTGTGTAAGGTACAGGAAGCCAGAAAAGGCATTGTGAGCCTGATCCAAGGAGAAAGCAGAGAGACTGAGCTTCTTGGGTGCACAGTTCCCCAGAGAGGTAGAAGCAGGGAATTTCTTAGCAGAGACATTGCCTGCTGTTGATCCTCCTGCATTTTGGGAACTCTTGGTTTTTGATTGTAAATAAACAAGACTGCATAGAAATACCTGATTCAACATTAATTTTTTCTCTTAACAACATAGGTGGATTAATGCATGGGCTACCTAGGCACTAGCCCAGGGGCCCCTACCAATTTGGGGCCCTGGCCCTGGGATCTTCATCAGCAGGGAAGTGAAAGCTGCAGTTTTAAGCTTGGTGCCCATTTTTGGTGCCAAGTTTAAAACTGCATCTTTCATATTTGCTTACCTGGGAGTTGGAAGTGTGGCCCCTCCCCCAGTGGGGCTGGGTGGAGGTAGGCAGGGCTGGGGTTGGGCCAGAAGAGCCATGCTGGATCTGGGGGACAGGTGCAGGCAGAGTGGTGCAGTGTCTGGAGGGGAGGGGGCCAGGGGCCAGGCTGGGAGAGCTGTGCCCCGCCTGGCGGGGGGAAGCTGGGGCGGTTGGGCTGGGTCAAGAGCACCATGCCGCGTCGCGCCTTTATGGGCAGCAATGCTGGGAGGGCGTTGGGGGCTAGAGCCCCCCCAAATTCATCTGAGCCCCTCTGCAGCCACTTCTCCCAGTGCCCCTGCTTGCCCACAGAGACATGGCATGGTGCTCCTGGCCTGGCCCACAGCAGGTCCCTGCAGATAAGTGTGACAGGGGCCCAAGGCAGAGAGATATCAAAGCTGAGCCACAGGAGGCTCATAGTGGGCAGGGGGCGGG
>NW_017729029.1:6447133-6447363 GCF_001723915.1 Gavialis gangeticus
GGGGGGAGGGAGGGCTGCCTCCATGTGATTGAGACTGTGGGAGGGGAAAGCATGTGTGTGTGGGGGGTCTGTGTCTGAGGGTCTGTGGGTGGTTCTGTGTATGGGTGGGTCTGTCTGTGAGTCTCTGTGTGTGGGTCTCTGTGTGTGAGTCTGTCTGTGTGGGTTTTAGGTACATGTGAAGTCGACTCACATACTACACTCTTGTATTAAAAGGATTGCATTAATAGTTA
>NW_017729029.1:6452363-6454193 GCF_001723915.1 Gavialis gangeticus
TTTGTGGGTCTATCTGTGTGGATCTGTGTGTGTGTGCGTGTGTGTGCATGCACGCAATGGTCTGTGTGTGGGTGTATGGGTCCATTTGTGTGGGTCTGTGTGGGTCTGTGTCTGTATCAGTCTGTCTGTCTGCATGTGTCTCTGTGTGTGTGGGGGGTCTGTGACTGTGGGTCTCTGTGTGTGGGTCTCTGTGTGGGGGTCTGTCTGTGTGTCTGTGGCCATGTGCAGAGTGAGAGTAGAATGCACACACTTGTGTCTGCATGCCTGTATGTGTGCATGTGTGTGTGTGTGTGTGTGTGTACATTTGGCTGTAGCAAGAGTGGGGATCAGGGAGAAGAGGTGGGCATGTGCCCCCCAGGCTGGTGGGGTCCACCCAGCCTTCTCCTCCAGCACTAGGAGGGGAAGGGGTCCCTTCCAGCCCTAACGTCTATGAAATCTATGAAATTTCCAACCAAAATTTCTTGTGCTGTAGCTTGAGACCATTGATCCTAGTTCTGTCCCATACAGCCAAGAACATACTGTTAGTTTATATTCAGGTTATGGTCTGCTATAACCCTCAGGTCCTTCTCTGCAGTACTGCTGCGTAGCCAATCGTTCCCCAGTATGTATTTGTGCATCCAATTATTCTGTCACAAGTACAGGACTTTGCACTTATCCTTGTTGAATTTCATTTGGTTGATTGCAGACAATTTTTCCAGTGTGTCCAGTAGGGCTGTGTGAAGCTTTGCTAGCCAATTTAAGGACGAGGAGATTTGGCTCGGTTCAGTGGCCAAATCTGAATTGCATTGGGAGACCCATTAAAAGCTCCGAATTGAATCGGAAGCCTCTGAATTCATTCGGAAAAGATTTGGCGCCGATTCAGAGATTCGGCCACAGACTAAACAGGCAGCAGTCCTCAGGGACAATGGATGCAGCTGCCTCCAGCTGGTAAGTCTGTTGTGGTGGGTGAAGGGGGGGAGGGAAGGGGTGTGGGAGGGGGGAAGGATTGAGGCTGGGACCTGGGCTAAGGCAAGCGCTGCCCAGGGAGGGGATGGGGAGGCTCACATCACTGCACACCACCAGTTTGGGAGTTGCTTGTGTGGTGGCTTGTCCAGTGGCTGTCACCGCTGCTCCCACCACCAGCCCGGGAGCACATGGCCCAGGATCTGTGAGGTGTGGGTGGGGCTGGGGCTGCACCAGATGGACGGTGGAAGGTAGAAGGGGCTGAGAGTGGGGGCTATGCGCCCCCGCCGCTCACCCAGCCGGTGCGGGGCTGGTGCGAGACTGAGCCACTGCGCTGCCTTCGGACAAGCGGTGTGCAGTGGCAGGAGCTGGCCCTGCCTTCCTGCACCTCCTGGACAAGGAGCAGCTTTGCCCCAGCTGGGTGAGCAGTAGCAGGATATGTGTGTATGTGTGGGGGGGTGCGCATGTGCCTCCGGATTGGGGTGGGGCAGGCAGTGGAGCAGGGGCTATGGGGGGCTTCAGTGAGTTTTCAGGTGGCACATGCCCCCCCAGGCCCCGCTGTCCGGCAAAGCTGCTGCTCATCCGTAAGGTGTGGGGAGGCTGGACCAGCTCCTGCCACTGTACACTGCTTGTCCAGAGGCAGCGCAGTGGCTCAGTCTAGCGCTGGTCCAGTGCAGGCCTGACCCTGCCCACCCCACGCAGATCCTGGGGCACATGCCCCTGCCCTCCCAGACAGGTGGGGGGAGCAGTGGCAAGAGATGCCAGGCAAGCTGCCTCATGAGCAGCTCTCAGACTCGTGGTGCGCAGTGGCACGAGCTGCCCCACCCCGCCCTGGCCAGGGCTGCACTCTGCAGGGTGGGTGGAGCCAGGGCTGCGCTCCAGGAGGCT
>NW_017729029.1:6454460-6456433 GCF_001723915.1 Gavialis gangeticus
CCATGTGATTGAGACTGTGGGAGGGGAAAGCATGTGTGTGTGGGGGGTCTGTGTCTGAGGGTCTGTGGGTGGTTCTGTGTATGGGTGGGTCTGTCTGTGAGTCTCTGTGTGTGGGTCTCTGTGTGTGAGTCTGTCTGTGTGGGTTTGTGGGTCTATCTGTGTGGATCTGTGTGTGTGTGCGTGTGTGTGCATGCACGCAATGGTCTGTGTGTGGGTGTATGGGTCCATTTGTGTGGGTCTGTGTGGGTCTGTGTCTGTATCAGTCTGTCTGTCTGCATGTGTCTCTGTGTGTGTGGGGGGTCTGTGACTGTGGGTCTCTGTGTGTGGGTCTCTGTGTGGGGGTCTGTCTGTGTGTCTGTGGCCATGTGCAGAGTGAGAGTAGAATGCACACACTTGTGTCTGCATGCCTGTATGTGTGCATGTGTGTGTGTGTGTGTGTGTGTACATTTGGCTGTAGCAAGAGTGGGGATCAGGGAGAAGAGGTGGGCATGTGCCCCCCAGGCTGGTGGGGTCCACCCAGCCTTCTCCTCCAGCACTAGGAGGGGAAGGGGTCCCTTCCAGCCCTAACGTCTATGAAATCTATGAAATTTCCAACCAAAATTTCTTGTGCTGTAGCTTGAGACCATTGATCCTAGTTCTGTCCCATACAGCCAAGAACATACTGTTAGTTTATATTCAGGTTATGGTCTGCTATAACCCTCAGGTCCTTCTCTGCAGTACTGCTGCGTAGCCAATCGTTCCCCAGTATGTATTTGTGCATCCAATTATTCTGTCACAAGTACAGGACTTTGCACTTATCCTTGTTGAATTTCATTTGGTTGATTGCAGACAATTTTTCCAGTGTGTCCAGTAGGGCTGTGTGAAGCTTTGCTAGCCAATTTAAGGACGAGGAGATTTGGCTCGGTTCAGTGGCCAAATCTGAATTGCATTGGGAGACCCATTAAAAGCTCCGAATTGAATCGGAAGCCTCTGAATTCATTCGGAAAAGATTTGGCGCCGATTCAGAGATTCGGCCACAGACTAAACAGGCAGCAGTCCTCAGGGACAATGGATGCAGCTGCCTCCAGCTGGTAAGTCTGTTGTGGTGGGTGAAGGGGGGGAGGGAAGGGGTGTGGGAGGGGGGAAGGATTGAGGCTGGGACCTGGGCTAAGGCAAGCGCTGCCCAGGGAGGGGATGGGGAGGCTCACATCACTGCACACCACCAGTTTGGGAGTTGCTTGTGTGGTGGCTTGTCCAGTGGCTGTCACCGCTGCTCCCACCACCAGCCCGGGAGCACATGGCCCAGGATCTGTGAGGTGTGGGTGGGGCTGGGGCTGCACCAGATGGACGGTGGAAGGTAGAAGGGGCTGAGAGTGGGGGCTATGCGCCCCCGCCGCTCACCCAGCCGGTGCGGGGCTGGTGCGAGACTGAGCCACTGCGCTGCCTTCGGACAAGCGGTGTGCAGTGGCAGGAGCTGGCCCTGCCTTCCTGCACCTCCTGGACAAGGAGCAGCTTTGCCCCAGCTGGGTGAGCAGTAGCAGGATATGTGTGTATGTGTGGGGGGGTGCGCATGTGCCTCCGGATTGGGGTGGGGCAGGCAGTGGAGCAGGGGCTATGGGGGGCTTCAGTGAGTTTTCAGGTGGCACATGCCCCCCCAGGCCCCGCTGTCCGGCAAAGCTGCTGCTCATCCGTAAGGTGTGGGGAGGCTGGACCAGCTCCTGCCACTGTACACTGCTTGTCCAGAGGCAGCGCAGTGGCTCAGTCTAGCGCTGGTCCAGTGCAGGCCTGACCCTGCCCACCCCACGCAGATCCTGGGGCACATGCCCCTGCCCTCCCAGACAGGTGGGGGGAGCAGTGGCAAGAGATGCCAGGCAAGCTGCCTCATGAGCAGCTCTCAGACTCGTGGTGCGCAGTGGCACGAGCTGCCCCACCCCGCCCTGGCCAGGGCTGCACTCTGCAGGGTGGGTGGAGCCAGGGCTGCGCTCCAGGAGGCT
>NW_017729029.1:6461433-6471625 GCF_001723915.1 Gavialis gangeticus
TCTGATTTAACTTAAACCAGGAAGAGGTCTGGGACACATTGCATAAATTGGTTTAACACAAATCAGTTAAGTCTGATACTGCATTCAACCAGGTGTATCTCAAACCAGTTTCAGCAATTTTCAAACTGGTTTATGTGCATTGAATGTCTGCTCCCCTGTACCCTCTTGGACTGGCTGCACACAGCAGCAGGAACTGCCCCACCCCCTCCCTGAGTCCCGCTGTCTTGGCTGGGCAGCTTGCCCCAACCCTGGTCCTAGCCTCAGCTGCAATCCCTCCCTTACTGCGGGTGCTTTGATCTGTCCCCCCCATGCCCCTTCCCTCCCCACTCTACCCACCACAAGAGACTTACTAGTCTGATGCAGCTGTGTCCAGCACTGAGGACTGCTGCCCTTTTGGTCTATGGCCAAATCTCTGAAGTGGCGCTGAATCTTCAAATCTGATTCAGCCGAATCGAATCGGGACTGTGATTCGAATCACTGAATTGAATCACTGTCCCTTCAAATCAGTTGAATCTGAATCCAAATCGAATACTTGATGCTTCACACAGGCCTAGTATCCAGGTCATTTTGGATCCTATCCCTACCTTCCAGAATGTTTGCAATTTCACTAAACTTGATGTCATCCCCACATTTGCTAAGTGTGCACTCAATCCCATCATCTAAATAATTAATGAAGATATTAAACAATACAGATCCCAGGACAGACCCGTGGGGAACCCCACTTGATATCTCCTCCCAACTAGACATTGAACCATTGATGATTACTTGCTGAATATGATGATCCAACCAGCTATGTATCCATATTATGGTAATTTAATCTATTCTGTATTTCCATATCTTATTAATGAGAATAATGTGGGAGACAGTGTCAGAAGCTTTGCTGAAATCAAGATATATCACATTCACTGCTCTCCTCATCCACAGAGCCTGTCACTTTATCATAGAAGGAAATCAAGTTGGTCAGGCATGACTTGCTTTTAGTGAATTCATGCTGGTGGTTCCTGATCACCTTGTTTTCCTCTAGGTTCTTCACAGTAGATTCCTTGAGGAATTCCTCCCTGAGGAAAACAGGTGTATTCCCCGTGGTCCTTTCAGTACTTGGCTTCTGTAACAATCAAGGGCACAATCAATGCCAGCAAACACAGCTTTTTGGTGATTATGTCTTCTGTCTATTGGGGTATATGCTGGAGGCCCATTTCAGATGGGTCACCAATCAGCTGTCAGAAGCAATGTTCAATCTACAGCAACCCAAGATAGATTTAGTTCAGACACTGGGAGCACAATAACTTCATATTTCACTCTGACTTTTCTTCAACCTCCAGTCTATGTTAGAAATGGGTCCAAGGCACACCCCGCTCTAGAAAACTTGGATCTGGATTTGCAGTCCATGGTTCTAGTTGGTTTCTAATCTAAAGTTTTAATATATTGACGTGACCATAAATGGCTGAGAAAAAGTCATATACAATGCAGCAATATATTTAAATATAGTCTAGTTTATATGCAACATATATTTTAAAGGCGTACTAAATTACCAGCACATTTTTTGCACGGTTTTATGTAAATATTTATAGCACCCAGGGGGTGATGTCCCATGCTGGAAATAAATAGTGTTATTTTTCAATAGTGAAATACATATTTCTAGAGCAGAAATGAATTATTTATTTCCATGGAATACAAAATGCGTCCAACATCAAAGTGCTTCTCAGAACAGCAGTTTCAGCCCTGACTTCATCTGTCTTGGATCTCTCGCATAAGCTTTTCTAAACAACCAGGCTTACTTCTCTAGCACTTTCCCAGATAGTAGGATGGCTGTGTTCCAGAATGCCTCTGCTGTGGCTGAAAGTGAAAACCATCACAGCGCTGCTTTTGGCTGCTTGCTCTTTATGGCGAATAGCTCTGGTCAGCCTGTAGGTGACACTGTTCAGCCATGTTAGAAGTGATGAGCGTTTCAGAAATTGAAGACTAAGTTTTGAGAAGAATTTGGCCCAAACTGAATAGGAAAATATTTCTCCTTGTTTGCTGTGAACTCTGGCACCAATCACTAACCAAAGACTTTTCCAAGACCCTTAATCCAGTTTGCTTCTCCACCCCCTCAAGCTTGGCTGCTTCTGTTTGTTGTTCTTTCAGCAGAATCCCCCAGCTCTTTTCTGCTGCAATACTAGGCCCCCGTCTCCTCTTTTGCCTAGTTTCCTCTCCTCTTTTACATTTTCCTAGGAAGCTGATGGCCAGAGTTCCTGCACAGCACATGCACTAGGCATCCTGGCTTCCTTAGAAAAACTGGCCCTGAGTGTTGTCATCTGCTACTTTTTGCCCTGTGCTTCCACTGACAAATGAATACGTCTACTGGATTCCAAGGGAACTGGGTTAAGCTGGTGGCAGGTAGCTGCTCCCCTCAGCCTTCCTAGTTGCCACTTCAGGGAAGGAAAGAAGGTTCAGCACTTGAGGGTCCTTTTTAACCAGGAGCAGTGCAAAGGCACAACATGAAAAATATGCACCTGAGGTTGTTGCCTCTCCCCCTGCCTTGTGGCTTGCAAGAGCACAAACAGCAGCAAGCAGAGTCAGGCAGACTCATGGAAAGCAAGGCATATTGGGAATCATAGTACACATATTAACTTTCTGACAGTTAACCCAACTTAGCTTTTTAAAGTCAACTTAACTATCAGACAGTAAGTGGAGTAGAGTCAACTTAAATACAGTGCAAGATAATACACATCTGAGATGTATTATCTTGATTCACATTAGTTAAGTTGACTTAGCTCACAAGATGGTTGGCAGACCTCTACCTGATGTCATTTAATATGGAGAAATGTAAAGTGCTCCTTCTGGGGAGAAAAAATCCACAACACATTTACAGGCTCAGCACCACAAGTGAATGAGACCTGGGTGTTGTGATAGCAACAAAATGAACACGAGCCACCAGTGCAATGCTGTAGCTGCCAGAGCTAATCAAACACTGGTATGTGTCTACCGAGGCATCTCAAGCAAGGCTCAGGATGTCATCCTCTCATTCTACTCATCCTTGGCGATACCACAACTGGAGTACTGTGTCCAGTTCTGGATGCCACATTTCAGGAAGGATATGAAGAAGCTCGAGAGAGTCCAAAGGAGGGACTCACACATGATTAGAGGCCTGGAGAGCAGGTCATACAAAGAGAGGCTGAAAACTTGGGACTGTTCAGCCTGGAGAAGAGAACGCTCAGAGGGGACTTGGTGGCAGCCTCTAAGAATATCAGGGGAGTACATCAGGGCCTGTGGGAGCAACTATTCACCAAGACCACCGGGGGGAGGACTAGAAATAATGGGCACAAACTGATTGAAGATCACTTCAGACTAGCCAAGAAAAAAACTTCTTTATATGTCAAGTACCAAGGGGTTGGAACAGGCTCCCACCAGAGGTGGTACAGTCACGCACTCTGGCAATCTTCAAAAAGTGTCTTGATGCCCATCTTGCTAGGGTCATCTGACCCCAGCAGTCTTTCTTGCCCAAGTGCAGGGGTGCCGGACCCAATGATCTGTAAGGTCCCTTCCAGGCCCTGACAACTATGAAACTATCAAACTATGTGTGCCACCATGTCAAGGAGCTGTATGTGTGCATGCTCTAAAGTGGCTTAACTTGACTTAGTTGACTTAGTTAAGTTGCCTTACTTTAAGTCAACTTAATATGTGCGTATGCACCCACAGTTCTCTAGGCTGGCAGTGGAGGTTGCTGCCGCTCCTGCTTTTATGGGGATGCTTCTGCTTTTATGGGATGTGGTCTGTGTCATCTCATTGATGCCAGGGCTGTTTGGGAAACTTATGACAAAGCAGTTTTTCCCTGTCTTTCCCAATTCATCCAAACTGAAATACTGAGGAGCCTATCCAGGAGCCCCACAAAGTTCCTCCAAAAATCAGACAGGATTCTGTTGGAAACCACTCAGATTTCCTACCTGCTCACCTGTCCAGCTCCTTGGCAACCTGTGGTGGGCTGATCCGGGGCCCAGGGGTTCCACGGCTTTCAAAATATTGGTGTCTGGAAATATTTGGACATCAAGGGTCTGCATCACTGGCCAGCATGACATAGGGATGGATCCCAAGCAATACCTAGGATATCCAGAGGCCTCTGCTCTGGGGCAACTTGTCGAGCAGACTAAAGCGGAGCTGAAAGCCTTGTGCATACAAGCTTCCAGGCTCCCAGGTCAGGCTGGGATTCTAGTATCCTGGCTTCCCTTTAGCCCAGGAAAGATCATTTAATTTTTAAATGATTGAAAAGAAACATTTAGGGATTTTCAAATATTTTTGCCTTTCCATTTCATAGATAATTTTTGGGTCTTTGCTTTTGTTCAGAATTGGATGGAACAAAAAACAATTCCAGGAACTCAAAATCTTTTGCAAATCATCGTTATTGCTCTATGTTCAGCTGAAACTGATGTAATTGAGGAATTTTTCCCTTTATTCAGTAGATAGTAGCCCTGTCCCCCGAGCAGTGGTGACATGTAGGGAGTGCATGGCGATGGATGTGCACCTCCTGACAGCCAGTGTTGCTGGGCAGGTGGGACAGGTGAGAGTGCTGGTGCCCCCCCTGAGAGCGCCTCCAGGGAGTGGGGGCACCAGGAGAAGCGGTCCCCGCATGGCTGATTGCGCTTACACGGAAGTGTCAGCAGTGCACCCAGAAGTGCCAGTGGCATGCTGCTGCCACTTGCAGGTTGGTGGGATTGGTCGCAGGGGGACCCCCCCACCCAGTCGCTGACTGTCCACTGAGGGGGCAAGTGCCCACCCTGACTCTGGAGGCAGCAGTTGCCCATGCCCCTGAGCTGCACTGTGCTCCTTTGACTGGGTGCCAATAGATTTTTCTCTCTCTACTATATCCATTAATTGTGGAAACTCAATAACAGAAGAGAGCAAGAATGATATAGAATAAAGTACTCTGTATCAAAGCATGCAACTTTCACAAACAGATAAATCAGCAACAGCTAATGGGAGGGAGAGAAAAAAAAGCAACATCCATCTCACACATTAGAGATATCACATCTCAACAGTTACTGCCTATAGCCTCTCAGTCAATAATAATTTGAAAATTGGAATTTGGGAAAATCATACATTTTAACATTGAGGCTAGAAAGAGATAAGGCAAATCACATACAGTTGATTTTCAGAAGCCTGACAAGTAGGAGTTTGAGCTAATCCACATCAGATGACTCAGCACGAAAGTCATTTTTTCCTCCTAGCAAAATTGGACAAGCTTTCTAAGCTAACCTCCCCCCATACTCTCAATTGTGATTGGTTACACATTTAACCCCTCATGTGCCACTCAGTGATAACTCCTCATTCTTGAAGGACTTCCCAGGGTGCAGGATCAAAAGTGGTCCAGCAAAGTGTGTCCTGGTCAAGAGAAATTCGAGGGAGGGGAGACAGAGGGAATGCAGTGGTGTAATTATCCCTGCCCCCACCCCTCCTCTTGATTCCTGCTCCCCTCCAACTATAAAACCACCTGCATAGGAGGGACAACAGCGTTTGGGCAGCAGTGATAGTGTCCATTGATTTCACAGCTCATTGCCACCCCCCTGCTTACTGCTCATCTCTCTCCATTGCACAGGTGTTAATGACCCTCTCTCCTTTTTAATGGCTTTTAATGGTCCATCATTCAAACTGTCCTTTCCCTTGCAGTTTTGCTGTCTTAGCCATCCCTGGTAATGTCTCTTTTCTATTTCACAGCCCTGCAGACTGTTCTTAGTTTTAGCTATAACCTTAACTCAGGTGTAAATATGATTGATTGTGAAGTACTGGAAGTACTGTCAAGATGCTCAAGAAGACTAAATTTTGTTTTATGCTTCTAAATAAGAGATGTACACATAACTATATTGAGTACAGGAGTAAAGACACAGTATCTTTTGACTATTTTCTGACTAGTTTATTGTGTTTTTGAAAAAACCCTTGTGTATAATCTATCAAATTTGTACGTTCCAGTAATTATGTTTGTTTTTTATTTGATCTTAAACTGAACAATATAGTGCTAGCCCCCCTACTAACAAATTAGTAAAGCATTTATTTCTCTTTAACTGGAGAAAAATACATATTGTGCTATATGTGATAATCAGGGACCTGGATTTTCCATATGCTGCAGAAAAATGTGTATTTTCTCCTTTGAAGGAGAAAAACTTGGAAAACTGTGGGTTCACCCTTGTAGGTTGGCAGCTGCCCAGGCTGCAGGGAGCTGCTTGGGGCTGGTGGGGGGAAGGGGAAGGCAGTGGGAGGCAGTGGGTGACATGTGCGTGTGCATGTGCACACACATGTGACCAGAGTGGAAGCAGGACAGTGAGTCAGTTTGCCAACATGGAGCTTTCCCACATCATGCCTGGGGGCTGTGGACTGAGCCAGCTTGTGCCATGGAGCTGACCCATTGCCTTCCAGCAGGTATGCACAAAGAGGCAGTTATGGGGAGGCATGGAGTGGGGGAGACATGGGGCAAGAGTGTCCAGGAGGGCACTGGGTGGTGACAGGTGCCCCCATCCCCAGTCCAGGGGCTTGGGCTCAACATTGGTAGGCTTCCCCCAACCCCCAGGCCCATGCACACCCAGGAAGCACTCTCCTGCTTCCCCCAGCCGCCAGGCTCTTTCCCTTCCCTGCCAGCCTGCCTTGCACCACTCCCCCCTCCCGCTCTGTTTTTTTTTCTTTTGATTGCACACCTGACAGATGTGTGGGAGGGTGGGAGAGGGGGGAGAAATGCACTTTACCAAAAGAAGCAGCATGTTAGTTTGATCCAGCTCTGTAGCATCTGTATAAGATAGGTGCTTCAGTGGAGCTTCTGGTTGCTTTTATCTAAAGCCAATTTAGTCAGCTATTAGATGAAAGTGCCAAACAGCTCCACTGAAACGCACAAGTTATACAGACATTGGGCAAGCCCTGTTCAACTAACACACTGTCTCATCTGGCTATGTGGTGTGCTCAGCATGGCGGCCTGCCGAGTTGAAAGTAAAGCAATGAATAATACTGCTGCGCACTCAGTCCTCCGAGGTGGCCAGGTAGCGCAGACCCTGCCCTCACTAAGGCATGGCTCCCAGTTTTCATTTGTTCCTGTAAATATATCAGTAAAGCATTGTGTTCAGCTGATATTTATATATATATATATATATATATATATATATATATAGTCATTTCATTTTATTCATGGAAAAACATGGATTTGGGTTTTTTTAATCAGAGAATTTATGATTTTTAAACAGAGAAAACCAGGATCCCTGGTGATAAAGCACCAATGTGATCTTCACCCCCACTGTTTTAAAATCCTAGATCTGCCCATGGTCTTGGTAAAACATTTTCTGAAGATCCTAAGCAACTTAGGAGCCTCAGTGCCACTGGGCTTACAGGGTACAGCCAGAGCCTCACAGCTGGTGGCTCCCAGCCAAGAAGAGGCAGGCAGAGACAGTTCCACAACAAGCTCTCAGATGCCTTTCTCTGTTCCCTTCAGAGTATGTGAAACCTGGGATCAATATTGTCAACACTGAGCATGGGAAGAGGTGTTTTTTGTTTATCATTTGAAATGCAAAAATAAATATTAAAAATGCAGAAGTAAGCATGTAGTATATATCCATACAACATGCATGTGCACATATATTCATAAAAGCATCAGTGAATATTTTAACAAGCCTAGGACTTCAGACTTTTTGCCTGAATCCAGCTGGGGGCTAATTGTTTTATCGGAATGAGGGACAGTTTTTGTTCTTCATTCTGAGCCTCAGGGCTTTCTCCATTACTTTCAATCATGTTTTGTCTGGGAATTTTCTGTCCATAAAAAAGATCCAACAATCCCATCAGCAGCCATACAAACAACCTCTCCACCGCCACGACCCAGGGGACTTTGTGTGTTGGGAGGCATACCAGGCACGAGACCAGTAGTAGGATCTCATTGGCTGACAGTGCCTTTGGCTTCTGATCTGAGTGCCAAGGGTTTGGAACGGGCTCCCCATAGAGGTGGTATGGTCATCCACCCTGGCGATCTTCAAAACATGTCTTGACACCCATCTTGCTTGGGTCAGCTGATCCCAGTGGTCTTTCCTGCCCAAGTGCAGGGGGGCTGGCACTGATGATCTGTAAGGTCCCTTCCATTCCCTAACATCTGTGAAACTAGTGACCATTAAGATGGAGAGGTTTGTCCACTATAGAACTAGGGAAGGCTTTAGCAGGTTTCACAAAGGTCAGACAGACATCAGGGGATGAGGATTTTGCCCTCTGTACCGAAAAGTACTGGGTTATATTGGCTCCCAAGAGGTGAAAATGAGCAGATCCATTTTCCAACCTATTGAATCATTTGGTCCCCTTCACCTTGCTTTAGAATGACTCTTGTCTTAGTTTCTTTTATCCCCTGGCTACATGACCCACTCCTGGCTGTCAGTAGTTTCAAAATTCCTGAACAATTCATGAGCACCTGGCCGAGTGTCCAATGCTGTCTGCATGGGAGCTGGTGATAACAAAGGCAAGGAGTTCACCACACATGATGTAGTGATCAAACACTCTTTAATGTACTGTCACCATGCTCCTTCTCCTTCAGAGGGGTGTATCATGCTGCTGCCAGCTGTCATTTCCAGATGTGCTCGGAGGCTTTATGGAGGGCAGAGGTCTGGGTAGGATGGTATGTTGTGACTCTGACTAGTGAGAGTTGATTTTGTGATAGCCCAAGGATGAAGCTAATTAAAGCCAATCAAATTGGCTTTAAATCCATGATTCTGCTTTGGGTCCCTCCTTGAATTTTTCTTTGCCTTTTTTCTTGAATTAGACAGAATCACAGTACAGAGACTTCTTCCCCCTTTTTCAAGCTATTTTCAAGGAACTTGCTACGATAGTATCGTAGACAAAGCACAAATGCATGGGCATGAACTCAGAGGTATGGGTAAGTAACATTCCACTGTAACTTACCTACAGTGTTACCACTTTAACAAAATGTATCTACCAGGTAAGACTAAGTACAGTCTAAGAACATTTTGTAGCAGATGAATCAAGCCCCTAGAGATGAATTGGAAAACTTCATTTTCAACTGTAAAAAAACCCTCTGCTATTGAAGGTGATGCTTAAACATGGATCTGGAGTCCTCAATGCCCCATGCTTGGACCTGCAGAGGCACAGGTCAGCATGGGTCCCTGTGTGGAGGCATGGGGCACTGGTGATTACTCAACTGCTGCACCACACCCGCACCCTCTAACTCCATAAGTGGGAAAGTCAGGCAGGTTCTAGGGCAGGGGCAGGCAATTATTTTGGGCAGAGGGCTGCTTACTGAGTTTCAGCAAGCCACAGAAGGCCGCATGACAGGCAGCCCAGGGCAGATTAATATTAATTTTCTCAATTTTTTAGGGGTCCCACAGGCCAGATAGAATGGCCTGATGGGCTGCATCTGGCCCCCGGGCCACATTTTGCCCACCGCTGTTCTAGAGGACTTGAGGGGCTCAATCCTACTTCAAGTGCACAGGATCAGGCACCTCAGGTTTTCCTAGGGTAGTGGGAGAGTATGGGCAGCTGTGGGATGCCTGCCCTGTCCCTCCACAGAGCAAACGGATGCTGGCAGCAATAAATTGGTACAATTTTTTAGTATTTTTTTGTCACACTATGGATGTGGCACAACAAAAGGTAGGGATGTTGATTATTTGCCCAGCTCCACTATTCCTAGGGGATGTTACACAGTGCTCTAGCACTTCCTTCTACTAGGAATGGAGCTTTCAATTTTCTGCGGGTGGTTCTAGTTTTGCCTTCATGAAGGCAAGCAAGATGCACTGCAGGAACTAGCAGGTTCAGAACCTACAGGCCCTGCCAACTGGCTTTAAAGTCCTAACCGAAGAGCTAATTGGTCAGCCACTTCTACTCCAGCATCAAGAGCCTCTACCATTTAGCCACTGACATGATGTAACTAGAGTGTCTAGCAGCGCACACAAAGAGGAGAGCATATTCTTCACATACAAAAGTTTCTTGGGGATTCTAGAGCTGTAGATGCCTGTTGATAACACACCTGTCTCACTGGCAGACTGTCCAGGTGTTCACAGCATAATCTGCATAGAGTTGTCTTTCCTCTGGGGAGGAGGCTGAAGGCTGCACAATGAGGTGCTGTGCTCTACATACTATGAGAGAGGAAGAAAGGTCCCTGCTTGCCATGGCCTTCTCCCACTGTCCTGACTACACACCAGTAGGAAGTGAGACAGTGGGAGGAACTTCCCAGTTGGATGCTGCCATT
>NW_017729029.1:6475878-6478598 GCF_001723915.1 Gavialis gangeticus
AATTTTTTAGGGGTCCCACAGGCCAGATAGAATGGCCTGATGGGCTGCATCTGGCCCCCGGGCCACATTTTGCCCACCGCTGTTCTAGAGGACTTGAGGGGCTCAATCCTACTTCAAGTGCACAGGATCAGGCACCTCAGGTTTTCCTAGGGTAGTGGGAGAGTATGGGCAGCTGTGGGATGCCTGCCCTGTCCCTCCACAGAGCAAACGGATGCTGGCAGCAATAAATTGGTACAATTTTTTAGTATTTTTTTGTCACACTATGGATGTGGCACAACAAAAGGTAGGGATGTTGATTATTTGCCCAGCTCCACTATTCCTAGGGGATGTTACACAGTGCTCTAGCACTTCCTTCTACTAGGAATGGAGCTTTCAATTTTCTGCGGGTGGTTCTAGTTTTGCCTTCATGAAGGCAAGCAAGATGCACTGCAGGAACTAGCAGGTTCAGAACCTACAGGCCCTGCCAACTGGCTTTAAAGTCCTAACCGAAGAGCTAATTGGTCAGCCACTTCTACTCCAGCATCAAGAGCCTCTACCATTTAGCCACTGACATGATGTAACTAGAGTGTCTAGCAGCGCACACAAAGAGGAGAGCATATTCTTCACATACAAAAGTTTCTTGGGGATTCTAGAGCTGTAGATGCCTGTTGATAACACACCTGTCTCACTGGCAGACTGTCCAGGTGTTCACAGCATAATCTGCATAGAGTTGTCTTTCCTCTGGGGAGGAGGCTGAAGGCTGCACAATGAGGTGCTGTGCTCTACATACTATGAGAGAGGAAGAAAGGTCCCTGCTTGCCATGGCCTTCTCCCACTGTCCTGACTACACACCAGTAGGAAGTGAGACAGTGGGAGGAACTTCCCAGTTGGATGCTGCCATTAAGGAGAAACTGCAGCCACCTCCTACAAGCCTCATCTGTGAATAGGTCAGAGGGCCCTCTGTCTGTGGGGGCTCACAAAGTACATATACACTGTGGTGGAAATGTGCTCTGGCCAGAATGTCCCTGAGCAACCCTCCCCACCCACTTCCTTACTTCATCTGTGAAGATGCTCCATATTGTTCCTCTTTGGTTGCTTTCAGGCTCTTCTTTCCACTGTCTTGGGGATGACCTAGAGTTGTTTCAACAGCATTTTTCCAGATAGGGAGTGTTCATGTCAGAGAGGATGGGTGGGGCGTTCTCAGAGTTGTTCCAGCTGCATGGAGGCACTGCTGCTGAAGCATAGACATGCTCTCAAACTCCAGTACTCCAGCTTGGTAGATGAAGGTTTGCCCCTCACTGGCAGCTGCAGGCAGGAAGTTCAGTGCCTGGAGACTGGGCAGGGATGGAGCTGGCTCACTAATCAGGGGCTGGTTTTACCAAGCTTTGGGCTTCCCATTTTCACCAGACCCACAGTAGGACAAACCCAGTGATGTCCCAAATGAGATATAATCTGGGAGTTTCCATGGAGAGCAGTAATTCAGTCAAATCTGCTGTGCTTCAGTCACCCAGACCCTGGCAACTCAGTAAAATACTTTCACCATGATTTGAAATGTCAGAGGAAGCAAATGCAGCTTTTTAAAATGGAAGTGAAGTGTGGGACATTCTTTATAAGCCCAGCCCGGGTGATCAGATGGCGGAGCACTGCAAGATATAATAACCTGTCCTGTAATGAATATCGTTCTTGGCAACCCCTGCTCACTAAACAATAGCCTTAGTCAGGGGATATTTCCTCCTAGATGGAAAAGGACCAGATCAATGTTCATGCATCCATTGATGACAGAAATACACCTATGAGGCTTCACTGAGCCTGGAGATGGGAAATGATTGTGATTTGCCAAGTGAAATTATGGCAGCTAGAATGTTGCCCAATGACAGCTGCCAGTCAATAAGCAAACCCCTCCTCCACTTATGGTTCTGCTTTGAAACAGAACAGTGACAGCTGGCATACAAGGTTTTTAACATCAAATGGAAAAAAGCAGTCATTGGAACTGGAAGAAGCAATAATACCAGTGTATGTGAGCTCATGGATGTGTGGGTTCTGACCTACTCATCCATATCCATGGGTCTATAATAGAACTACTCTGTAGTTACTATAATTGGCACCTTATCAGTGCGCTGCATTTAATGGTTAGATCACTAAGTTGAAAGGTCCAATCCTGACTTAATTCCTAGCTCACAGTGGGCACATCTACATGTTCATTAATGTGCTGTAATTACAGCTCATTAAGTTCATACCTGTAATAACTTAAATCTACTAAGGCAACTGAACTAAATCTACTTTGCATTAGCACAATTTTTTCCAGCCACACTAATTAGTCTAATGAGCATTAAGTATCTCATGTAGATGTGCCTAGTGTGAACTGAGTCAAATAACTTACGGTGGCAGTCTGTTTCCTTTTGTGCACCTGCATGACAGCTTTCAAGCCATATAAATGCTACTTTTTGCACTTCCATGAAGATAAAATTTTAATTTCCTCTGCAGCCTGAACACAAATATGTGCACATGGACTAAGCATGTGCACCAGGCTATACACTGGCTGGGCAGGTATGCAGTATGCACATATGCCCATTCTGGATGTACAGGTGCATCTAAGTCCAAAAAAACACAGCTGGCCAGAAAACCATCACTAACAGCTCACCACTCAGGTGATGGGGCTAACACATGGGAGGCCCTCCCTTCTTCTCCTGCCCTCTTTTTTCCTAGACTTCCCACCAAGTATGTACCTGGCATGGGGTCCA
>NW_017729029.1:6478609-6489140 GCF_001723915.1 Gavialis gangeticus
ATGCAGTATGCACATATGCCCATTCTGGATGTACAGGTGCATCTAAGTCCAAAAAAACACAGCTGGCCAGAAAACCATCACTAACAGCTCACCACTCAGGTGATGGGGCTAACACATGGGAGGCCCTCCCTTCTTCTCCTGCCCTCTTTTTTCCTAGACTTCCCACCAAGTATGTACCTGGCATGGGGTCCACCTCCTAAGGAGAGCCATGGTGTCCCCTAGCATCCACTCTAATCCTGTCCCACCCATTCTAATTTCCCAGGCCACTGACATATGCTCACCTGCCATGCCTTGATATCCAACTAATAAATGTGGGAGGCTGCCCTCAGAGACCAGGGTAAGCCTTGGGTACTTTATTCTACCTTGCTCATTCCTGGGCAGCTGTGTTCTGGCCCCTAATCCCTGCCTGAGCAAGAAGTTTCTGTCTTGCTGCTCCAGGACCATGAGTCTTGCTTCACTCTGCCTGTGGGTTCCAATCAAGCCCAGCTAAGCACAGGCTTAGTGGCCCTAATCATGTCCTCCTGGTCCTAATCACTTTAGGGGCACTAATCGTGCCCTCCAGCCACCCCCATAGCCATGCCTATGCTTTGCATGCCTTACTCTTCTAGAATCTTTCATCCCACCTGGGCTGTATGTAGCCTGTGATGTGCACAGTAGGGGGCACTACTATGCAGAGCCACCCACCTCACTGTGCCAGGCCCAAAACCCTGCTTCAGGAGTCTCCCTCAGGGAGCTTACAGCTGACTGTCCCCACTTCCTGGACAACACCTGCCCACAGTAATATTTCTTTCAGCAAGATAGTATCAGGTAGGGCTATGCGAGGCTTTGGACAGAGCTTCAGTTCCAGAGAAGCTTTGGATGCTTCAGGGTTCGGATCAGCATGTCCGGGTCGAGCTTCTGAAGTGCTTCAGAGCCGCCTTGGAGATCCAGCCATAGGGTATAATGGGGAAACAATAAAATATCTATAACTTTGTTGTTTTTTGTCCAATTTGGATGACATTTTCAGGGCTGGTAGATTCTGCAGAGAGCATGAAGTCTCCCATGTTTCAAGGAGACTGGTGCAGGGGTTTGGGGGAAACTGCACCCCAAATTCTTGAAAGCAAAAGTCATGTCACGTCTATGTGTTACAACACAGGGAGGTCAAAACTGCAGGGGTGGTAGCTCTTGCTGAGGCCACAAAGCCTGCCAAATTTCAAGAAGATAGGTGCAGGGGTTTAGGGGAAACTGAACCTCAAGCTGTGGACAAACAAAACTCGTGACATGGGTGATCCTGTGTGTGTAAAGGCACAGTGGGGTGACACCTGCAGGGATGGTGGCCCCTGCTGCGGCCACAAAGCCTGCTAGCTGTCAAGGAGATCAGTGCCGGGGGGTTCTGGGGCCCTGCACCCCTAGCTGCTCACAGGCAAAACTTGTGCCATGGGTGCTTGCAGGACTGACTGTCTTCCAAATCGGATAAAACCTCCCCAAAGTTACAGAGATTTCATTGATTCCCTCATTATACCCTATGGCCGGATCTCGGAGGCGGCTCCAAAGCTTCGGAGTCGCTTTGGCTGGATCGAGGCAGAAACCCAGTCCGGAGCTCCGGATCGCATCACTGCCATCTGAAGCCAGATCGGATCGCTGCCGACTCGCACAGTCCTAGTATCAGGTAGAACTGAGGGAAAATGAAAAGACAAACTCCACTGGCCAAGCTGGGAGCAGAACACCTCTCTCTCCCTCCCCTCCTCCATAACGCAGCAAGGCAAGCTGTAACCCAGCACCTTTATTGATGGGGCTGGGGGCGGTGGGTGGAATGAGGAAGTCAGAATACACTTTCAGCAAACACAGTCTTATATAGCCTGGGTATAATGACCCTTTTAAGATACAACTGGCTAAGACATATTTACTAACTCCT
Source organism: Gavialis gangeticus (assembly GCF_001723915.1). NCBI lineage: Eukaryota > Metazoa > Chordata > Crocodylia > Gavialidae > Gavialis > Gavialis gangeticus. The sequence continues at coordinate 6,480,504 of NW_017729029.1, forward strand.
GGCTAGTTTCCAGGTTTTTACTTACAGAAAATCACCAGGCAGAAGCCTGAGGCATTTGCTTGCTGCTGTCAAAATCCCCACCAGAAGGAAGAGAGTGCTCCCCCACCCCCACTAGGAATTTTATCTTGCCAGGTCACCTGATTCACCAGCCCGAACCAAGAAGAAAGCGGGAAGGGAGAGAGGGGTCACCTGGACCGACCCAAGTGAGGGGCAGGGAGAGGGGGAGAGGATTTCTTCACACAGCCCACTGGGCCCTTGGCCCTAGCAAGGTTGTCTTTACTTGCAGACTTCCCCTGGGCTCCTAGCCCTGTCTGAGCATCATCTACCTGGTATACATTTTCCCTCTCAACTTAAGCTCCCTCTGCCAACTGGACTTCTGGTCATAGCAGGTATCCACCCATTAACTGGACCTCTGGCCCTGTCTCAGCTCCAGCCCCCATAGTCCACTGGGCCCTAGACCAGTGCAGGGCTTTATCAGGGCTTCACCCCTTTTTAGGCCTGGAGTACTTCACAGGCATCCAACCCAAACATGAACTCCAAAGGTAGACAACTATAACACAAAACATTTAATTTTCAAACGTGTTCAGAAGAACTCTTCTCTCTAGGAGAATCAAGGCTAGCCGGAGCCTCTACCCCTAGATCCTTTCTCATCTCCCTTCTAATTACCTGACCTGGACCTTCTGGTTACAGGGCCCAGGTGCAGCTTCTTATCTCTATCAGCAACCTCATCCTCCCCTGCCTGTCAGCTGAAGTCTGTGGCCCTTTCTATGCTGTTTGTCTCTGCTGTTCTTTGCAGGTAATTTTCCTGCTAGCTGCATTTGCTATGTCAGATTTACCTTACAGCCCTGGGATTGCTCATTTACCTAATTTTGAACAGTCTGCCCCAGCTGCTTATTTCCTTGTACACCGCACTCCCCCAGCCTGCTTCCTGCCTCTATGTCATTACAGCAGCAGGGGGAGGAGTCCACTGCTACACCTGGGTAGTAACTTACTGAGCAGGCACAATCTGCAGGCACACGCACATCCACAATGCAGAAGAAATTGAATTGTTACCTTTGCATAAAGGTACTTACGTGGCTAGAAAACTGCCATTTAGATGTGCAAAGGGAAGAAGAATTTTGCCCATAATTTCTTTTAATGTTAATTCCTCCAGTTGTAAGCAACAGGATGGTGACACTGGCCCCTTTTTAATCTTCTTGACACAGCCTGCAGGTTCTCTCTTCTTGGCCCCGTCTCCTGCCTTTGTGGGTCTCCCGATTCCTCCAGAGTCAAACATGGCTATTGCACCTTTGTAGGAATACCGGGATATATCAGCTTCCTAGGTCATGATATGGGCACTCATTGTACCATCCTGGTAAAGGTGCAGAACAAAACTTTCAGGGAACGATTGGTGCAGAGCCAGCATACCACCAAACCCCGCCCTGTTGCTAAGCCCTGAAGTAAGTGTTCAAGTCACAGAACTTTTTGTTCCATTTGGAATAGAATAGGCCAGCAAAGCCAGCCGGGCTCGTACAGCACTGAGCGGGATTTTGCTGCCTCACCCTAACTCAGTCCCGACAGGTGCTACGCTAACACGCTTTTCTCTGGAACACTGGAACAACGTTGGCAGAAGAAAGTGTTGATGAGGTGGGTGCTGTGAAGATCAATAAATAACAGAGGACATAGCCAGATGGCCTGCAGCAGCGCTGATGTAGAGAGGGGCGCAGGGACTTGGGAAGTGGTCACAGATGCCCCCATGATGCTTTTGGGTCCCTGCTCTTCTGCCATTTGTCATTTCCCAGTTCTGAGAGTTGATGGAGTTACATCTATGGCTCAGGGTGGCTGCTGTTTGCTGTGTCAGTATGCAAAACTTAAGAAATATTTTTGGCTAATTGCCTCTAAACTCTGGTGTAATTTGCTGTTGTTTGATTTTATTATATTTGATTTTGCTTTGTGCAATTTGATCTCTTGCTTTGATTGTGCTGTTATGAAGTACTGCAACACAAATGGGCCTATGTACTCACAGCGGGGAAAAAAACCCCAAACCTTCAACAACACAAGAAGCCCCTTCAGGCATCAGATACTTCAGTAATAGGTACATCTTTGCCACGCTTAAACTTTTGAGAGAACAAATATAAGTAATCCACCAGTGAATCCACACTGTAGTAGGCTAGCAAGCACATTCCGACATGTTCAGATGTGTGCTTGTGGGGAGGGGGAAATAGTGACATGGGCAAGCTCGGGTGATTAAAATTACTGGTAGGTCAAATATTTCTAAAGGTCTCCAGCCTAGCTCCCATGCCCCGGTCTGTTTCAAGCCACACAGCTACTTCCTGTCTCTCCCACTGCCACCCTCATAAGCAAATCTCTACTTCCCAGTCACTTCTCCCTCAACACCCTAAAACTCCCTCCTGACAGCTCCCACCTTTTCTCTGTAAAAGCTAGGAGCTGAGGGAATAATTTATTACTACTTGTTTATTTGATGCATTCTGCCTGTTTTTCCGCACATGAATTAGCCACAGAAAGCATCTGTCGTTTCAGTTTTGCCACCTCATTTCTTTGCACAACTCTAGATGTGTGGTATTTGCATGGATGTGTGGCATTAGAATCGGGGCATATGTGCTTATGACAGTGGTATATTGGCTCCCTGAACACCAACATTAATGTCCTCTTGCAAGCAAACACTGCAAGTATTGTGGTGATGATCATCTGACATTAATTTCACAGGGCCAGTTGCATCATCTAGATGTGAACTCCAGACTCCTAAGCAAGTTTTATTCTCCCAGCTCAGTTAAGCTATAAGCTCAAGAGGAGGGCAGAGAAAGTGCTTTGAGGACGTCCTCAAGGTCAGCTTGAAAAAAATGACACATCAACCAACATCAGTTCATGGGAGACTATGCCCAGGACTGCGCCAAATGGAGGAAGAGTCTGCTGCAAAGATCTCAGTACTTTGATACCTCATGATGACAACAGGAGATGGAAAAGTGGGAGCAGCAGAAACTGCGTGTCATGGACCAAACAAGAATCCAGGGCCACCCACCCCACACAGAAGCACATACCTGAATTGGAATAGAACCTGTCAACCCCAGATTGGCTTTATCAGTCATCTTCAGACCTACAGATAAGGCAATCGTGGAAGACAGTTGCCCTCAACTGAGGGTGATTGCCAATACTATGGGTATGGAGTAGACGTCAGTCCCTGACCCTGAGAGTTTGCAGTAGATATGGGGATCAGGCATGACTGCCTAATGTGGATCACAGTAAGTGCTGGAAATAAACAAGGTAAGAGTAATAGGAGCACAAAGGTATATACAGTCTCCAGGAGGAATGTGAAGTGCAAGAGGAACCTTGACTGTTGTAGCTTTCACTTCCTCTGGCCTTAACCATGACTCTTCTTGGTTGTGGACCTAGTGCTGCAAGTTCCCCATTTTCCACATGGAAAACTATGGAATCATAGGAAGAACCCCCAGGCTAGGGGTAGACATTCATAAAGCCCGAGCTTGAACTGATTCAATCTTTGCAGGTTAGTCTAACCTGGCTAGGCTGAACTGGTTTGTAACTGTACAGACATCCCCTCTGGACTGAGGAAATTCAGACACATGCCTGCAATGGTTCAGGCTAGAAGCTGGGAGGCACTAGAGCAACCCTCCCTTCCCTTCTATAGTGCTGAGTTGAGGGGGGCATGGCCAGGCTCCAGCAGGATGCTCTGATTAGGGAGTGGTTCCCTGCCCCCCCTGTTGATAACAGAGCATTTTATAGACATCAGGGCTCATGAGATCATTGGGTCCAGCCCCCTGTGCAAGGGGCAGGAAGTCATTTAGGGTCAAAGGATCTCAGCAAGATAAGCATTCAAATGTTTCTTAAAAGTGCCCAGAGTAGATGCTTGTAGGGAGAGTCTGCTCCAGGCCTTGGGGGCTCAGATAGCAAAGAATTTTTTCCTTATGTCCAGCCTAAAATGGTCTTGCAGGAGTTTTAGACTGTTGGACCTTGTCATCCCTTGGGGTGCTCTGGTGAACAGGCATTCCCCCAGATCCTGATGCACACCCTGTACATACTTATAGGCTGCCACCAAATCACCCCTGAGCCTGCGCTTCTCCAGGCTGAAGAGTCCTATAGCTTGCAGCCTCTTTTCATAAGGCCTGTTCTCATGCATGTGACTCTCCTTTCAACTCTTTCAAGCTTCTCCACATCCTCCCTAAATTGTGGAGCCCAGAATTGGATGTAATACTCCAGCTGTGGCCTCACCAAGGCCAAGTACATCAGGAGGATGACATCTTGGGTCTTGCTCGAGATATATTGGTAGATACAAGCCACAGTTTTGTTCACTTTGCTGAGCCTATAAGTGTGATGTACCACCCCAACAGAAAAGAAAGCCTCTCTCATTAGTTAAAGCTCTTCTTAAACAGTTTTCCCGAGGAAGGAATGGAGGGACGTCACCAGCTACCTGTTGATTAGCTCCCAAAAGCCCTAAGTGAACACTGTCCTGTTTGCCTTACACAGACACCTCTCAGCATTAGCTAGTATACCACATGCTGGCTACAGTCCATGCTGTGGGAGGGAGGAAGGGTGGGGGTCCCTGCTTGAGCAGCGAGAAGGGAGAGGGTGGGGGAGTTGGAGTAGGAGGAAGTCAGGCAGACGCTGTTGCGCCTGCAAGTTTCTGCCAGAGCTCCAGCCAGGGAGTAGAGGGGAAGGGCTAGCCTAGCTCTTTGGAGCAGAGAGCCCAGCCCAGAGAGCATGCTGGGATGCTGGGAGACTCTGGTTTAACTTAAAACCAGGAAGGGGTCTGGGTTAGTCATTGGATAAACCGGTTTGATCCAAATCAGTTAAGTTTGATACTACATTCAACCAGGTTTATCTCAAACTGGTTTCAGCCATTTTCAAACTGGTTTACATGCACTGAATGTCTGTTCTGTTAAATCAGTTTCTGATCACTGAAACTGGTTTGTATGTAATGTTTGTCCCTCGCCACAATGCCATCTAATCCATGTTCCTGCTTATGGCAGGATCATCTTGCCATGGCTTTTTCTTGTGTAATATGTGAGCAACCTGCCCCCTTCCCTTTGTGGCTCCTGACTGCCTGCCCCTAAAGCAACAACACAGGAGCTAGAAATTAAGAGCTTGGCCTCTCACCTAAAAGACCTGGGTAGGTTCAGTTCTTTGCTCTTCAGAAGACTTCTGTAGGACCCTTCATCTTTCTGAGCCCCAGTTCCCTATCTATATAATGGGAATTATTTTAATTTTGCTTGCTGTCACAGAGGTATTATATGAGTATACTCAGCAGTTTTTGCAAGTGTTTGGGTACTAAGGGCCAGATTCTATTCCTCCTATTGGGTGTGTAAGCAAACTTAGGTCTCTACATTAAATCCTATTCCACCTGTGCAAGCCCCTGAAATATAGTGAATGCAAAAGGCAGGTGTGTTCTCCTCCTTCTGACTGCTCTTTTCTGATGCAGTCATAAGGGTTACATGATGGAGCGTTACAAAAGTAGATGCATTAATGGATTTTCAAGGACTTTAACAAGGTGGAATGAAATCACACTTAGGCACCTGAGTCCACTTAGATGCTCCAAGCTCTCTGCTCTGAGATCACAATTAGGGAGCTGGGGTCTGGGAGACCCTCATCTCCAAGATTGAGCTCCATGGTTACAAGGTCAGTCCTGGGAGAATCTTATCTCCCAGCCCAAGCTCCGTGGTTATGAGGCCAGTGCTGGGAGACCCTTATCTCCCAGCCTAAGCTCTGTGGTCATGGGACTAGTGCTGGGAGACCCAATTGGATGATTGAGACACAGGGCTTAGAAAGAGCTGCTGGGTGGGATAGGTCCCAGCCTCCTGCTCCTATATGTTCATGGGACAGCTAGCTAGCTTCTAACTGCTAGCTGCCCCACCAGCAGATCAGGGCAGGGAGCTAGGACCTTTACCTCTCCTGAAGCTCCTTCCAAGTCCCCTGTACCTGGTTGGGGAGCCAGGGCTAGGAGCTCCCTGCCAGTCTAAACACAAACCCACCAGACAGGGTTTGACTCCAAGGTTCTAGCTCCTTAATCCTCTCTGGGCCTATGGCCCTCCTTTTGCTGTTGATATGAAGCCCAGGCTTTCTGGCCCAGAGGCATGTCTGCAGGCCAGAAAGCCACAAGTTCAAGGCTAGGTAGCATCCCAGAACTCCCACTACCCATGGTTGCCCTTTCTTTCAGCCCAGGCTACTACCCAAGATTTCCCCACTAGGACCTGGCTTAAAAGTCCTGTACCCAGCTCTGAGATGCTGGCCCTATATAGCTGTGCACTAGGCCCCTTGGCCTTTTAAGACTGTGCCCAAGGCACTAATGAGGGCTCCCCATCCCCTACAGCCTCAACCACAAACCAGCAATCTATCCATCAAAAAATATAAACAGTAAGTCCATGGGCTGTAACCACAAACAAATAAACATTAAAGAAGGCAGCATGGCAGCTTACATTATTTCATGGCTCTGTGCTTTTGCTCCCCACTGTCTGTTATGCTCTTCTTGTGGGGCTACTGCCACTTCTCTGACAGTCCTCAGGAGTTCCCCTCTCACAGCAGCTGGACAGGCAGCCAAGCCTCTCTGTGGAGCTCTTGAGCACAAACTCCTTCCCCTTTGGCTGTTGCCCCAAAGTGCCACCAAGTCCAGGGATTTAAAGTTCTGGGCTGCCCCCTTCCAGTCACCTGACTAGCTGGCCAGGCTCAGCTTTTAACTTCTACCCTGCCAGCAGGCTGTGACCAGAAAGTTCTGGTCTTAAAGGGACTGGCTTGTTTTCTAGTAACAGGGCTAGGATTCCCTTACAAGCCCCTCTGAGAACATTCAGTGCAAATGCTCCTTATTGAGCCAAAGCAGTGGCAGACAGTTCCTCTGCAACAGTCAAAATACCCCAGCCAATCCAGAGCAGGCTTAGCAGCAAGATACAAACTGAGCACAAATGTGTGTTAGTGAACTGGGGAGGTGGCAAAGGACTGGCAGGGTTTGTGAGCCCATGGTAGAACCACAACACTTTTTGGGATTTAATACAGAAATGCACCCTGTGTGAATGGTTTATGGGTTTCAGCTCTGTGCCAATTTGCAGAGGATAGAAGCTGTTTACAGCTACCAGCTGCAGACCCCTGGCTATTTAGTTTCAGTTTTAGTAGCTCCTGCTTTTAGTTTTGGACATTAACGTCATGTGCCCCTGGAGGCTGGGAGGGCACGGCAAGCTCCTGCAGGTGGCAGTGGCACTGTCGGTGGTGGGAGTGTGGCAGCGGCGAGTGGTGAGCTCCCGCACTGTCAGTGGTCGAGGGGTGGCAAGCACTGACCAGTGGTCGGCAACCACTCACAGACACCACTGGCAGCATCAGCAGCAGCCAGTGGCAATTGGGGACTGCCCACAGATGCCACTGGTGGTGCTGGCAGCAAGGTGGGGGGATGGCAAGTGGCAACTGCCTGCAGGCACTGCTGGCAGTGTCAGTAGCACCTTTTTCCAGGGGTTGCACTGCCAAGCTCAGGGGGTGCATGTACACCCACATGCACCCCCTACACGTCACCAATGGTTCTGGAGGTACTTATGGCAGTCCCTGGCATATCAGTCATGAGGGCAGCAGTCAGGTGGCCTTTAACAGAGCAAAATGACATGGAGGAGCATCCAGTCATAGAAGGAAAGAAGGCAAAGACAGCCAGGAGTGTATGAATCATTGGAGTTCTGCTATGTCTTCTTCCTGGAACCAGAGCCCTTAATATAGGAGGGGAAGTTGTCCTGGGCTTCCATTTGCTTAGGGTTTGCTGAATGCCCTCTCCCCACAGGTCATACCTCACAAAACAGGGAGTTGCATCAGATTTTTGCTTCTCTTTTACAAAACCTGTCCAGGTTCTGCTATGGCATTGTAAGCATTATGCATAATCAACATTAGCCCTCGTTTCCTGTCATGATGGAACTTGCAGTTTACAGAGAGAGAGAAGTTACCTCTCTGTGCTGTGATATACATATTAAGAAGTTATTGTAAAGCTGATGAAACACTCCTGCACTGTTAGTTAAATACAGTCATTCGGCATTAGGCACCAGGAAAAACACAGCTACAAGGGCGAACTGAGGAAAGAAAAAACAATGGTAGGAAATGGATGGAGCTGTGATTCCTTTTGCTGGAAAATCAATAAGTCAGTGGGTCTTGCAGTCCATTTGGCATTCTTATTCTACTTATAAATCCAAGCAGGAGACAGGCAGCAAAGGGAGCGGGTGACATTTCAGAGAGAGACAAATGCTGGATTCTGTCAACGTAAAAAAACACAGGCCATTTTAAGATAACAGTTGCATAGCATTGCCCTCTGCTGTTACTCAGCCTTCTCCTTAAGAAAACAGGAGACCAGTCCAGGCTCTGCAAGTCTGTCTGCCTGCACTGAGTAAGCAGGACCTATTAAAACTCTGCAGGTGAAATAATGGTTTTTTGTCTGCAATGGCCCCCCGCACAAAGGACAGGTAATGTGGGACCCCTGCAGGATACGCTGGGCAATTTGGTGGTTGCATCAGAGGAGAAAGCAGACCTCTTTAACCAATTCTTCACCTCCGTTTTCTTGTGCAGGGACCGGGACTTCCCTGCTGTGATAGAAGCCGGACTCGAGGGGATCGCCTTCAGACCTCAGGTTGGGGAGGACCGGGTTAGAGAGCTTCTGGAGGGGCTGGACGC
>NW_017729029.1:6489722-6494360 GCF_001723915.1 Gavialis gangeticus
GGAACCAACTTCCAAGGGAAGTGGTGCTGGCCCCTACCCTGGGGGTCTTTAAGAAGAGGCTGGATGCCTACCTGGCTGGACTCGTTTGAGTCCCATTTCTCTTTTTGGGGTTTTTTGTTGTTCTCCCGCCCTGGCGGGGGGTCGGGCTAGAAGATCTACTAGGTCCCTTCCGACCCTTAATCTATGAATCTATGAATCTATGAATCTATGACAGTTTGTGCAAAGGAGCTAGGGGTTCTCAGGCTTCCTGAAAGAGGCACTGAGACAGAAGCATGGTAAAGCAATGGGGTGCCTGGGGCAGCAATGACATATGGAGGCAGCAGCAATTTCCAGCTGCTGCTGTCACCAGCATGATTGTGCAGCTGACAGTAACACTTATTTTTTTGCTCTCCCTTCCCCAAGGTCAGTGTCTGGGATAGCTTCCACTAGTAGTAGTTACACTACTGCACCAAGACACCTGTATCTGGCTTTTGGAACACTCTAATTTAGGTCCAGACTTGGCATAGGCACCAACTCTGTGGGTTCTCCAGGGCTCAAGCACCCACCAGAGAAGATGAGTGGGTTCTCAGCACCGGTGGAGCTGCTTGCGGATGTTAAAAAAATGTGCGTTAGCAGAAGGAACAGTGGGTTACTTCAACCTGGCTCTGCAGCATCTGTAAAGATCAGGTACTTCAGCAGGGCTTTTAGGTACTTTTAATCAGCTATTAGATAAAAGTCTCTAAAAAGCCCTACTAAAGCATCCGATCTTTACAGACGCTGAAGAGCTGGCCAGAAATAATGAAGTAATAAACTGCCTCTTCTGGGTATGTGTGGGGCTGTGCATGGGAACGTACTGAGTTAAAAGTAAAGAGCTGGGGTTTTTTTGTTTGTTTGTTGTGTGTTTTTTTTTAAATGCCTGCAAGCACCCACTGGCAAAAAAAAAAAGAAAAGTCAGTACCTATGAGATTTGGAAAATTTTGGCTCAAGTGTCTAAGAACCATCATTAATCCAACAGGATTCCCAGACCATGGGTGAGGACACATGGCATATGTCATTGTAAGAGTGTGTGTTTTAAAAGGCATTCATATCATGTGTATTATAAGAGGAGCTGATGACTGCTGGACCAATTGTTGCTTTGCTGAAACATCAAAACCAACCCAAATCAGCCTGAAGACAGTACATCAAATGCCTTCAGACCCCTAGACACTGCAAAGCCCTCAAAACATCTCTCAGAAAGAAACTTACCACATTTAGGATTCCAAATGATGACACTCAGGTTGAGGAAGAGTGGCAAGCTCTAAAGGAGACCATCCATGAGGCTTGCACAGAATCAGTTGGCTTTATCACCCAATGCCATCAGGACTGGTTTGATGAAAACAATGCTGAAATCAAAGCCCTTCTCAATTGGAAGAGGAAAGTTTTCTGTGACTGGCAAAATCATTCTATGTCCAGTCAGAAGTAAGAAAGTTTTTGACAGCTTAAAGTTGAAGCCAAGAGGAAGATTTAAGAAATCAAAAACAAATAGTTAGAAGAGAAGGTAAAAGAAATCCACCAGTTTTTTGACAATCATGACACGGAGGTTCTTCAGTGCAATCAAAGCTGTATACAGATCAAGCTCTTGTGGACTCACCCCGCTTAGAATTGAGGATGGCAGTACACTCCATCAAAAACCACAGAAAGGAACACTAACAAAGCTCCTGAACTGAGAATTGACGGTGACTGATGAAATCATCGAATCTATCCTACAGTATCCATTAAGGGAAGCACTTACTGGTCCAACAACCTCTGAAGAAGTCCACCAGGTGATAAGACTGACGAAGAACAACAAAGCATCTGGCCCTAATGACATACCAGCTGAGGTCTTCCAAGTCAGTGGGGAAACTATGACCAACAAGCTCCTCACACTGTTTTTCAAAATCTGGAACACTCAGAAAATTCCCTCTGGCCCAAGGAATGCCAATACTGTCACCATTTTTAAAAAAAGAGATAAGTCTGACTTTGGAAACTATTGAGGTATTGTCCTCCTCTCCATCATTGGGAAGTTCATTGCTCAAATTTTGTGGAATCAACTGCTCCCTCTTGCTGATGAAATCCTTCCTGAACATCAGTGAGGCTTCAGACCATTGAGAGGCACCATGGACATGATTTTTGCAGCCCGGCAGATCCAGGAAAAATACTGAGAACACTACCAGAAATTGTATATGGTCCTTATTGATTTGACCAAAGCCTTTGACTCCATTAACCATGAGGCTCTATGGAAGATCTTATTGAAGTTTGGCTGCCCAAGGAAATTTATTACCATCCTATGTCTTCTTTATGACCAGATGAATGCCTCCATCCTATGCAGTGGCTCTGCTATGGAGCCCTTTGCCATTCAGACTGGTGTCAAGCAGAGCTGAATGATCACACCAATTCTGTTTTCCATCTTGTGGTCACCAAGATGCTTAACCATAACTGTCTGCCATGTGGACCTCAGGGTTACAGTGGACAATAAATTGAATATGAGTCAACAATGTTCCCTTGTTGCCAAGAAGGTTCACAGCATACTGGGTTGCATTAGTAGAAGCATTACCAGCAGATTGGGGGAAGTAATTATATCCCTCTATTCTGTACTGTTGAGGCCACATTTGGAGTACTGTGTCCAGTTTTGGGCCCCTACTATAGAAAGGATGTGGACAAGTTGGAAAGAGTCCAGCAGAGGGCAACAAAAATGGTTAAGGGGCTAGGGCACATGACTTTTGAGGAGAGGCTGCGGGAACTGGATTTTATTTAGTCTGCAGGAGAGAAGACTGAGGGAGGATTTGATAGCAGCTTTTAACTACCTGAAGGGTTGGTCCAAAGAGGATGGAGCTAGACTGTTCTCAGTGGTGGCAGATGACAGAACAAGGAGCAATGGTCTCAAGTTGCAGCAAGGGAAGTTTAGGTTGGACATTACAAAAAGACTTTCTCTCTAAGAGGATGGTGAAGCATGGGAACAGGTTACCTACCAAGGTGTTGGAAGCTCTATCTTTGGAGGTTTTTAAGGCTAGCTTGACAAATGGGGATGTTCTGACTTTGAGCAGGGGGTTGGACTACATACTTCTGAGGTCTAATTTTTAACACTAATTTTCTATGATTCTATGGTATCAGCATCAAATACAGGATGGATGGTAACCTTTTCAATCTCTTCTGACTCTGTGCCAAAACCAAAGATACTTCAGCCTTCATTGCGGAACTTCAGTACTGATGATTGTACTGTCATTGCACCTACAAATGATCTATAACAGCTTCTCTCAAGCATACTAATTTGTAGGTCTGACTCAACATGAGAAAACAAAGGTGCTTTACCAACCTGCTCTGGGTCAATCAACTCTCCTCGCCCCCCCCGCCCCCCCCAAAAGATGCTCATTGACAGACATGAGCTGGAGAATGTTGAACACTTTGCATACCTTGGCAGCCATCTCTCAGAGAAGGCCAAAATCAATTAGAAGATGCAGTATAGGATCCGATGTGCCAGCTCTGCCTTTGGAAGACTAAATCATCCATGTGTGCAATGATCACAACATCAGAAATCAAACAAAGCTGTTACAACAGGGCAGACCCTACAGTGAGAGACTGCAGGAAAAATATCTCACCCTGAAGGCAGAAAAATGACAGACTGGAAGGAAAGGAAACAAGACCAAGAAGTCTTGTTCAGCTGTCTCGCTAACCATCATATCATTCAACTCTCTCATTAACCATCATCTATGGCATTTGCCAGAGAGTCTATGACTCTAGGATCAGCCTTTGTAACGCTGAGGCCACATGCTCCAGGACCATGGTTGTCATGGGTGACTTCAATTACCTGGACATAGAATCATAGAAGTAGGGTCAGAAGGGACCTTGTAGATCTTCAAGTCCAACCCCCTGCCTGGGCAGGAGAAAAAACTGGGCTCTAATGATCCCAGCTAGGTAGGCATCAAGCCTCCTCTTAAACACCCCCAGGGTAGAAGCCAACACCACTTCCCTTGGAAGTTGGTTCCAGATCCTGGCCGCCCTGACTGTGAAGTAGTTCTTACGGATGTCTAATCTAAACCTACTTTCCAACAAATTGTGGCCGTTATTCCTTGTTATGCCAGGGGGCACTCGGGGAAAAAAAGCCTCTCCCAAACCCTTCTGGTCCCCCCTAGTGAGTTTATAGACGGTCACCAGATTCCCCCTCAGCCTTCTCTTGTGAAGGCTGAACAGGTTCAGGTCCTGCAGTCTCTCACTGTAGGGTCTGCCCTGTTGTCCCCGGATCATGCGGGTGGCCCTCCTCTGGACCCTCTCCATGTTGTCCACATCCCTCCTGAAGTGGGGCACACAGAACTGGACACAGTACTCCAGCTGTGGCCTGACCAGTGTTGCACAGAGGGAGAGGATCACCCCCTTGGCCCTGCTTGAGATGACCTGTGGATGCATGACAAGGTCCGGTTAGCCCTGCCAACCATGACCTCGCATTGTCGGCCCATGTTCATCTTGGAGTCAATAATGTTGGGAAACAGGAGCAGAGGGAGCAGGGTGCATGTGTGCCACATGTGTACCCACCTTACGTCCGCGGTGAAGGCAGCAGCTTTAGAGGAGACAGCGGCGGGGACAGCAACAGCTGATTTGCTCCTAAGGTAAGTGGGGCAGAGGGTACAGTGCAGCTGAGGTGGATCC
>NW_017729029.1:6495636-6496539 GCF_001723915.1 Gavialis gangeticus
GGTGAGGGAGATCCCCTGCCCTCCATAAATGCTGACCTCGTGGAGGAACATCTTGAGAAGCTGGATACCTTCAAGTCAGCCGGCCTTGACAATCTGCACCCCAGGGTACTCAAGGAGCTGGCGAGCATCATAGCCCAGCCCCTGGCACAGATCTTTGAGAACTCCTGGCGCTCTGGTGTAGAGCCCGAAGACTGGAAGAAGTCCAATGTGGTGCCTATCTTCAAGAAAAGGAGGAAAGTTGATTCGGCTAACTATTGGCCCATCAGCCTGACTTCTATCTTGGGGAAGATCTTAGAAAAGTTTATTAAAGGAGCCATCCTTAATGGACTGGCCGACGCCAACATCCTAGGTTTTCATCTTCCGTCCAAAACCATCTCAGGGTATGTTTGTGATCTAGGGCATGTCTGAACCAGCTGCTTGTCTTCTATGGGTGTGGCCAGTAGTCATTTTAGTCTGCAACTTTAATATTTGGTTCACCCTCCAGTTCTGCTTATGGGTAACACAACTAAGGATTCTTTATTTACTCTGGTTTTTATTGTACAAAGTAGGCCTGTGTGAATAGGGAACTATTTGATTTGGATTCGGATTTGGCTGAATGGACTCAATATAGATTAGACAGTGGCATTCTGACACACTGCAACCTGCCAAACATCTGACTCCTCAGGTACCTTTGCACTTTTACCTGTGCTGCTACATCCCCCTTCCCCTTCTCACCCCAACCTGTCCCTCACCCCCTGACGCCTCCATTTCCATTTTCACTGACTGGATTTCTTGCCTGCATTGCATGCCAGGCCAGCCTCTGGCTTCTTTACTATTCCTTCCATCCAGGAAAAGCACATACACCAACTGCAGGTGCTTCCTCAGCCTGACAAAGGGTTTTTAAACCCAAAAGCTTGCAAAGAA
>NW_017729029.1:6501539-6513211 GCF_001723915.1 Gavialis gangeticus
CTGGCATCCCAGGCAGCTAAGCTGAGCTCACCTGGAGCCTCACAACTTCACTGCAACTGGCAAGCCTCAGGCCTGTCAAAGACGTGACAGGTCTGGGCTTTCCGCAGCCAGGACTGCATGTGTGTGGTAGCCGGATGTTCTGGTGCCTCCTAGCCACCTTTCACCAGGGGATCCTTGGTTCTGGCATTTACGGGGATGCCGTGCTGCCAGCAGTCCCACCAGGCCTCCCTGACCCTGGCAGAGTGCAGTTTTAGTGGTTATGCCTAGGACCTGGGGCCTCCTCCTTCCCCATAGCCCAAGCCAATACCTCCAAGTTTGTCCTGGCACAGGAGCTCAGCAGGGACATGTTCTTCTCCTGCTGGCTGGTGATGCAGTGAGTGCCCCCTCCAGCTCTGAGAGTGGGGCAGTAACAGTAACTGGTGAAAAAAAATGAAATGGAAATAGGTGCAGATGGACTGAGGAGGATGGCACTCAGTCTGTCTGCAGGTGGAGCTTGGGGAACCCCAGCAGCGGGAGGTTCACCTTCAAGAACACCAGCTGCTCCACCAATATTGGATCCAAACCAGTGCGGTGGGGTGTCACAATATCACCAGCAATGCTGAACACCATCTCGCTTGGAACACTGGTTGATGGACAGGACAGGTGTTGCCAGGCAACTGTGGATAGATCCTGCCCCATCTGGCTGTGGCTTGCCCAGTAGGCCAAGGGGTCGCAATACAGCTGCTCCATGTCCTCTGTGAAATAGGTAGCCACCAAAGCCTTGGCGTTACCTGCCGGAGGCTGAGGTCTGGTGTGTTTGGACCTCAGCATTGAAGCCATGCTCTTGACCCACATTGGCAGCGACTAGCATGGAGGAGACTGGCTGGTGCCAGTGCCAGTCCTGGGAGTGCTGGCACAGGAAAGTGGATCCCCCTCTTCCACATCCCCTTGCCTCTGCCCTTCTGCCTCTCTGACTCTGTTGACCAGCACCTGCATCCAGTGATCAGCACCTGCATCCAGTGATTTTGGTGCTGCCAGTGCACAAGCTCCCCTTCACTCTTGGGTCACACATGCCCGCCAGGATGTGGACCGTACTGGACCGCAAGGGATCCAGCCATCTCCTGATGCCCTCCTTCAGCCACCTCACCAGTGCCTGCACATCTGGTGACAGTAGCTTGCCCCAGCCAGGAACACTGATCCCTTGGAATTTCTCCATTTGTTTTTCCAGTTCCCTCATTGTGGGGATCACCTGGCTAAGGAGGGCACTGGCAGTGCTGAGGGTCTCAATGGCCTTGAGGAAGGGCTTGAGGACCACCAAGATCTGGGACCCCACTGACCTCTGTTAAGGGGACCACTGATCCTGATCTCCCTAAGCAAGGCCATCTCACGGATGGCCTTCTGTTGCTCCACCAGCCTTCCCAGCATCAGGTATGTGGAGTTCCACCGAGTCGCCACGTCCTGCATGATTTTGTGCTGCAGGATCTTGCCCCCCTTGATGCTGCGGTGGAAGTAGCCCGCCACCTTCCTGCATTTTGAAATAAGCTGGCTGCTAGTGGTAGTGGCGGTGTCATCACCAGCAGCCCTGTCCCCCACCAAGGCATTCCTGACTATGAGGTGCAACCTGTGTGCCATACAGTGGATGCCAAGAAAGTTGGCATCAGTGATGGCCTTAACCATATTGGCCCTGTTGTCAGTGACCATGAACCCATGGGTAAGCTCACCCTGCCCAATGAGCACCCCTGTACCATGAGGTTCATGGCCACCATGATCTTCCTTGCTGTGTGTGACTCATCCAGCACCTCGGCTTGGAGAAGAGCCCACCGATGGCCTGACTGATTGCACCAGTGCCCTGTGAGGGAGAGGTAGGCATGATCACAACCCTGGCTGCTTCAGATGTTGGAGGTGAAGTGCAAGGCTACCTGTGGCCCTGCCTTGTGCAGCTCCTCCCTCAAGTACTCCCTGCATGCCTCATACAGGGAGGGTACCACTGTCCTGGTAAAGGTGGTGCATGTGGGCACTTAGTAAGATGGGGTCACAAGCGCTTGAACCCTGGTCACTCAACTAAGGAGAAAGGCTGGCTATCCAGAGCAAGCATCTCTCCAATGCTCTGGGTGATCTCACTCATCTTGGGCATGTGCCCCGCTTTGTCTGCAGCTTTCCCTCACAACTCCAGGGTGGCCTCTCTCTGCTCTGGGGGGACAGGAGCTTTTGAATGAGAGGGAGACTTCCCTTTGGGCATGCTCACACTGGTGCTAGGCTGAGCAGGAAGAAGGGCAAGGGGGTCCTGCCTCCTGAGATGCAGCGGCATTGCTGTAGTAGTGAAGTGTTTCACCTTCTTGCCCTGGCTGATCTGCCTTTGGCAGGGCTGGCATATAGCAAACCTGGGATCATCTTCCACCTCAAACTGATCCCACACTACACTACTCCCCCACTTCTGGGTTGAGGGTGGGGATCCTGCCTTAACCCCCTCCTCAGCAGGCTGAAGTGCAACAGCAGGAGAAGCTGACTCAGCTGAACCACTTGTCTGAGCCTCCACAACCTCAACCTCCTCTGAGGTGCTTTCTGGAGAAGGAGACCTGGGTCTAGGGGAACTCTGAGGGGTGTGAAGCACAAAGTCAGATTTCTTTTTGGTCCCCATAATTGCTTTAGCTAGGGTGCTGAGGTCCCCTGGTTCCAGCTCCAGTTCCTCCTTTGGAAGTGGGAGGCTTATGCTGGGAGATGAAATTGGGGTAGAGGATATGGTTATTCTGCTGCTGGTGCCTATTTCTGGAGTTAGGGGAGGTGATGCAGGTACAGGGATGTCAGATACTGCTCCCTCCTCCTTGCTTCCACTGGCAGCAGAAGCTTCATGGCTGCTTGGGAAGAGGATGCATCTATGTTTGGGGGAGGGGGGTGGAACTTGCAGCTCGAGCCCTCCCTTTATCCCCTCTCCCTCCTCTGCCAGAAGACCTGGCACCTGCCTTTCCAACATGGTTCATATTAATCTTTCATGTGCTGGAAAATGTGTGTGTGTGAGATTTCTTCTGTGTTGTGTTTTCTTTACTCTGTGTTGTGTGTGGACTCTGCTATGATGATTATTGCTTATTAATAACTATATATGGTGTCTTCTGTGATGTGATATATGAATTAGGAATATGAATGTGTGACTTCTTCTTCTGTGTTGTGTTTCTTTCCTGCATTGTTCTGTGTTGTGTACCTAAAAAAATATAACTTCTTCTTCTTCTTCTTCTTCTAGGACTCTGAGTTCTGTGTCGTGTGTGTTAATCTCAATCTGAATCTGTATCTGATTTCTTCTTCTGTGTTGTCTTTAGTCTGTATGTAAACTAACTATAACTAATAATATTAATAACTAATAACTATATATAATCTTTTCTTTTTCTATGATGTGTGTGAGTGTGTGTAATGTGTGCTTCTCTGCACAGTGATGGATCACACTGCCAGCAGAAACACTGACCTTTCTTTTTAAAAAGTAATGGGAAAAAAAAGAGAAGAAATATAAATTGAAAGAAATGAATTGGGTAAGTAAAGTAGAGGGCTTCTAAACTAAGCTAAGCTATATCCTATCCAATCCTTTCTAAGAGCAAAAAGGAGCAGGCAACTGACTAGGAAGCCAAGCCAGTCCAGTACATTTCAGATGCTGTTGCTCACTCAGGTGAAACAGCTCACAAAAGGCACAGCAAGCCTGCAGACAGAGGCTTTTATGCTGTTTCTATGTCCCTCCCCCAAACACTGTGATTGGAAGGGGATTCAGGGAGAGACCATACTCACTGGCTAGCTAGAGATGTCAGTCCTTCGCCCCCTGCTCCCCCTCCCTCTTCTAAATTTATGTTTCCCCTGAAACACCACCTCTGAATCACCAAATCCTTTCTGAATTTTTTATGAATTAATTCAGAGGCTCCAAATTGATTCAGAAAGTTTTAAGCTTCTAGCAATTCGATTAGGATTCAGAGATTCGGTCTCCAAATTGGGCCAAATCTTCTCCAAATTGAATTATGAACCGACGCTTCTAACAGCCCTATTACAAAGTGCCTCCTTAATCTTTTTACTGGCAGATTTTTCTTGAGATGAGAGGTGAAATTTCTCTGTGATTGCCTGTTGAGCTGTCATCAGAAATGTATCTTTTATAGTTTCACTGTAGTTGGACATTTGTTGTCCCTAACTGAAGTCACAGTGAAAACAACTTGGGAAATCGATTTCAGTCCAGTGATAATATAACAAGGAATTCTTCCCTTCTTCCCTCACCACCCCAAATCTAGCATTACTGTAGCTTGTGTTTTGTTTTGAGTTTTAGGACTTGTTACTGATATTTGAGTGTTTGACAGTTATTTCCTGGAATGTGCCTGTCAATCCTTACTAAGGCTTGTTAGCTTCAAGATGATTTATTATGCAAGCACAATGCTTACCAAATGGAGGCACTGTCCTTTTTTCTTTCCCTGTGTGTGAATTGCTGGCATTTTATTTGTATACCCTTCTTAATGTTTGCATACTGATTGGTACTTATCTGTTACCATTTATTTTTTATTAGCTTGTGATGGAATTAGCACAACATTCATTAAGAACATGAACATAAACACCAAGTACAAAGAAAGTAGAAAATGAACATGTAATACTCTGACAAATGACAACTACATTCCACTTCCATTTAGTTCATGACATTTATGAGGATAATAGTATTTCTCTAATTTCTCTCTAATTCTTTAATTCTCCTAATTAATGAATTAGAAACACAGAACATATCACATAAAACACAGAAGGATCTTCTTTTCTAAATCACATGCCCTGCTAGAATCATAGAAAAGTAGGACTGGAAGGGACTTCAGGAGGTCATCTAGTCCAACTCACTACTCAAGGCAGGGTGATCTCCATCTAAATAATTCTAAACATCTGCTTGTCTAGTTGCTGGCAACTTTTCAAGAATGGCAGGACAAACGAATGCAGCTCGATCTAAGCGGGCCACTGCTTATGACCTGACCATTGCTGCTACTACTGCTTACCTTGCTGCTGAATTGCTGCTGATGTCTAGACTGTGGAGCCCATATAAAATCTCTTGGTTAGATGGATCTGGCCCACAGCCATAGGTTGCTGACCCCTATTCTTTAAAAATTTGTGAACATCCCTCTCGTACAAATATCAGGTGCAGTATCTGAAACATCAAAACCACTTTAGCTTGTGCAGGTACAGCAGGAAGATGAGGGCACTGTCATGCCACTCCAAGGAGAGGAAGTGGTTGTTAAATATGCTCAAGAAATCCATGGAAAAGAACCATGTCTCCCACTACAGAGGAAGGCAAAATCCCCCACTGTCTGTGTCAAACTTATTGTGGGAGAAAAGTCCTTTCTGATTCCAACTGTGACCATTGGCCTGACTGATCCAAAGAGCAAAACTCTCTATCCAGGAGCCTTTGGATTTTTTATTCCAAGCAGGAGCAGTGGCATACCCCAATACAAAATCCTCAGCCTTGGCTGCAGCCAACACCTGATGCTTCTGAGGCAGGTGGAAAAAAAACAAAACAAACTGACAGCTATAGAAAAAATTCTTCCCTGACCCTATATAGCAATCAGCAAGGCCTAGAAGCATGGGAAAATCAAACACCCTCTACTTTACACTGCAAGGTGGGGACCACATACACATCACATGCATCATGCATCCTAACTGGAGAGACAGAACTCCTTTTTCTATCATCCTATCCACTCCATAAACTTTCCTTACCTCTTTTAATCTTCTTTCACACCCAAATCAGTTGTGAAGCTTTGTTATATCCTCTCACTGCTGAACAAGGTCCTGTCCTATATCCACCTGCTCTGGTTTGCAGAATGCTTCACATGATGTGGATTGTTTGGAATGCAAAGGCATTTTGTTTGGCATGTGTGCCTCAGGTGTGGATGGAGGGGGAGCCATGAAGGGCCTTATCTTTGTTGCAGCAGTGCAGCCCTGACCCCTTCCCTGCCTTCTGCCCCTAGTCGCACACGCACCCACTGCTGGCAACAAACAAGGCTGGGGTTCCATGGATCCCAGTGCAGCTGTTTGCAGCCTCCCCACTGCCTGCTATGAGCAGCCTGGGCTCTGTAGCAGATGGCAGGGGCCTTCCCAGAGCCCAGACCAGCAGTAGCAGGCAGTGGGGAGGCTCCAAGTGGCTGCACTGGAACCTACAGAGCCCCAGCCTGGCTTATTGCTGGTGACAGGTGTGCATGCACCTCAGGGCAGATGGAGGGGATGGGGACGGGCTGTGTTTCCACAACAAGGATCAGGCCCCTTGTGGCTCCCCTGTTATCTACCTTTGGCACACCAACAACTTATAAGTTGAGGTTGCGGGTGTTTTTGGCACTCTGCCCAAAAACATTGCTGACCCCTGTCCTAGATCATCCCTGACCAATGCTTCCATAGCTATCCTGAGCGATCTATTCCACTGCCCTGCTGTTCTAACAGTGAAGAAGTTTTCCTATCCAGTCTCAACCTACTTTGCAACTTGAAGCCATAATTACACACCTTACTCTCTGTGGCAAGGGTAAAAAGATGTTTTCGCTGTTCTTTATGGCAGTCCTTTAGATATTTGAAGACTTACCATGTTCTTCCTTAATTGCCTTTTCTGTAAGCATGGCCAGATCAACAAAGCAGTGAGCTGTGAATCAGCAGAGCTGGGATTCCATTGACTGCCCTAAGGCTGATGTGAATGTTGTTTTGGATAAGCCACATCCCTTCTTCCTCCATTTATAAAATGCATATGATGGCTGCTGCCTTCCTTGGGAAGTACTTTGAGAACTTCACATGAACAGCACCATGAACCATATGAGAGCACAATATTATTATAAGACCTGGAGCCAAATTCAGCCCTGGCATAACTTCATCCATGTCAGCAAAACTGTGGCTTTTTTCAGCCTGGCTGAATTTGGCCTGTGCTAAGCCTCTGCGTATCACCACAGAAACCAGACAGGCCATTTCAGAATGACAAGTTCATTTAATTCACCCATGGTTCAGATGGTGGCATGCTGTTCCTTGCTGGGGCTGATACAAGGAGTTTCTAAGTTAGCTATCTTGCTACTTATGGCTGGTACCACGTGCATTTTTTTCCCAGTTTAGGCAAGGCCAAAGTATAGGCAGGGCCAAGGTGTTTACCAGGGACCCAGGATTTCCATTTGCAGTGGAAAAGATTTTCTCCTTTAACGATGACAGGAGTTCCCTTGCCATGGGCTCCGCTCAGCTCCACTCTGGCTGTCTCACCCACTGGGAGGGCTGGGAGACCTGCATTCCACTCCAGCCATAGCAGCCACCCATAGTCCTGGCAGCTGGGGCCCCCATCCAGCATGGCTGGGGATGAGACAGGTGGCTGCAGGTCAGGGGGGCAGCAGGGATGGGGGGGTATGGGTCAGGAATGAGGGGCACTAGCAGGGCCAGGGGGCTGGAGGTTGAAAGTGAGGAGCAGTGGCAGGGCTGGTGGGGCTGTGGAGTGAGGGACAATGGCATGGGCAAGGGCTGGGCACCAGAATATAAGGGTTGCTCACTGCCAAAAAGCAGTGGGGAGAGAAGCGGGGGTGGTACAGCTGCAGCTGGATCCACATCTTAGGGATTGAAGGGGGCAGGGGGAGCTTTGATTTTCCAACAAAAAATATCAAAATCAAACACCAAATTATAAAGGAATTTAGAATGTATTTTATTACAATGAGTGAGGCTCTGGTAGGCTTCCAAATTGCTTTAAAATTGTAATTATATCAATAGATCACTGTGTTCAGCTAATAACTAGATATACAGTGGTGTTTCACTAATCACAAAAAATGTGGATTTTGAGGTTTTTAAATCAGAGAATTTGGGATTTTTTTTAAATCAGAATTTGGGATTTTAAAACAGAAAACAGGATTCCTAGTGTTCAGTAGCAGGACATCTCCAACTTCTGCATTATTAAGAATCATTTGGAGGTACCTGCTGAAATCGTGGTTTCACAGCTTCCACGAAAATCAATGATCTCTGCAAAAAATTATGTTGGTTGCAATTTCCCAGGAAATCAAACAGAAACAATCCATAATTAAAATAAAATGCTGGCTTCCCAGTGGGAGCCACCAGTCCTTGCTGTTGCTGCGGCGACCTGGCATTGCAGCCCACCTGGGACAGGAAGGCGCCAGCTGGCAGGGTGGCATGAAGTGCAGCAGTCAAAATGGTGGCTGCCCCCTCATCCCTCCTCTTCCCAGCCCCCCGGGGCTTCTCCTCCAGTCAACACCAAGGGGAGCAGGGGGGGCGGGCTGCCATGAAAACACTGTGAAATTGGCTCTTTGAACTGTGATCAAGCCATGAAAATTGCTTTTTCTTGCTGTGTTTTAGGTAGGTCCCTAATCATTAAACATGTAGTCAGATCTTGCTCAAACTGGTTTTTGCCTTGGTTTAACTCCACTGGCATCAATGGAGCCTTTCAGGGCTTATACAGAGAGCACTGAGCAAAACTATGCCCATAAATTTACAACATCACCTGAGCAGAGAGTCTATTTCAATGAATCATTGGACATTTTTCACAAAGGAATTAAAAAAATGCCCAATAAGTTTGTAGTTTACCTCCTGCTGTATACAGTAATGCAGGAGGCAACTATGTGGAGTGTCTATTGGAAAACCCCCGAGGTGACAGCTAAGCAACTTTAGGGAGGCTAGCAGTCAGTGTCTTTGATTCCCAGCAACCATCTCAGTGGGACAGCAGGGGTGGGTTACTCTGCAGTTTGTAGCTGATAACAGGGCTGCATGGTATTCAGATAACTCCGTGGGAATACAAATGAAATAACAGCCATGCATGCCTCTATTACCTTTCTCTCTTGCCTGCTGATCCCCCAGAATTATGCTGATATTAGGACAACTGATAGTGAAGGGTGGGAGTTAAGAAAAACTGCACAATGGCATGCAAATGCCTTCTTCCTTCCATCACTCTACACCATAGCTTTCATGGAGAGAAAGTGCTGTACTTTCCAGCCCTAGACCCAGTCAATAACATCTCACTGGCATTAGCTGACTCACGGCTTAGTACTCTTCTGGAGAAAAAATGATCCTTGGAGAAGATTTTAGTTCGGCCAGATACAAGCACCTCAGAACCCCTCTGGTGATACAGGGTAGTTCAGAACTCATGGCTTCAGTTAGCTTTCCATTGCAAATTCAGCATTCACTTCTAGCTGCCACAGTGGAGTTTCTGAGCTTCCTGGAATCTGCCCCACAAGTCCAGTCTTTGGCCCTTATTCCCTGGAATGGTTGTGAAACTGATTCCCTGCCCCTCATGCTCCTGTCTGATGGCTTGCAAAGTTGGTCTGTGGACTGATATTTCAGCCCAGATATACATTACCAAAACAACGCCCTCATGTGCTTATGTCAGGGTGAAGTTACATGGTACACTTAGAATACACTAAGGTCACTTAAAATGCGAGTGTTCACATACTAAAGCTTGTTAACTTGTGCTATATGCCCTCTGAGCATCTGAGTTATACTGCTTTAGGCAAGGGTTAATTCTGAGCCATGTGACCTAGCTTGTGTTAGGATAAACTTCAGTCTGATCCACTGAGATAAAATGAACAATTTGCAGTCTTCCAGCATCCCAAGATGCATTACTTCTAGCCCCATCCCATTCCCCACCCACAACAGGGCTAGAGCCTGTCCTGGATCCTAACCGCTTGCCAGCCCTCTGGTGGCAAGTCAAAGCTGTGCAGGCAAAAAATGGTATTAACCCATAACGTATGCTCACAGCATGTTTTAAATTTTAACACCAGCTTTAAGCCCAGGCAGACAGTACATAAATCACACCCCTCTCTGGTACAGGTACATCCTACCTTCTTACAGCTCATTGCCTGCACATACACCAGTCTAGGCACAAGCATACTTCTAGTATAGCTTAGACACACAGACCTCATTTGAGCTTACATGAATCTCACCTCTTCTCATACTCACATACAAACATTGAACACACACACACTCACAGCCAGCATTCACCTGGTCCCATAACCAGTATTCACAGAGCGCGCACACACACGATTACAGAGCCCAGCCTGACTTCACGAACAGCTAAGAACCCAAACGCAACAGCATTAGCATGAAGTTGAGAAAAAAAAGAAAACCCCCGTGTCACTCAGCACAGCTTTGTTGGTTTGTTTCCCCCTCCAAATGTAGAATAAATACTTACCCATGTCTCCAAGTGGTTGCTAAATCTCCCCTCAGGCCCCTCTTTGCTTAACTGAACACACAAGCTGCAGAATTAATTGACACACAGAAATGATGTCTTTTTGTTTTTAAAAAGGCTTTATGATTTTTTCCCAGTAGCAGCTCAATGGTTTGAATACAGGCAATTTCTCCTTTTTCAGAAGAAAATTAGCCCATCAGGAGGTGGGCTTCAGTCTGTCCTGTGTGCAATCCCAGGCTACAGACACAAAAACAAAAACACAGTCTCTCCACTTCATGGTAAGAGGGCCAGTAACAGACTGTTCATGGTATTCTGGAGGAAGGGGGTGGCAGGGTTAGAAAGCAAAGCAGGGACTGGAAAAGCTCTCAGTGATGCTTCCTCAGGCTGCCCAGTACCAGCTGTCTCCAGGACTCTGGGAGTTGAAACACATGTGTAACCCAGGTGGTACTCCAAGAGGTACCCCCCTCTCCAATAGATGGGATCAAAGCAGGTGCACAAGCGCTGTGGGAGATGTAGGGACTCTCCTCCCCTATAGAGCAGAATGGGGACTTAACCATATATTTTTTAATACTAGGAACATAACAGGCATAAATCAGAGGGTATAGTGGACACTACAATGCCCCAAGGGGGCAGGATTCAACAAAGGTTAGACACTTACCATCACTAACAAAAAACAGGGTTAACAAAATAAAACACAAACAGCAGAGCAAACAATACTGGTTGGTGAAATATAGAGAGCCACAAAATGCAAAATGTCAAATGACAAGGAAACATAGGGCCTTGGTAGCTGGAGGGGGAGAAAGGAGGGAAAACACAATGTCCCCTTTCCACTGCAAGAAGATTTGCTTCTTGTTATCTCACTCACCCCAAGTCACCTCAGCTCAGACTTGAGTCCAGATCTCTCATGTGGTAGGCAGGAACACTGCCACACAACCACCACTGGTGGAACTGCTCCAGCCTGCTAGGGGTCTTGACCCTCCTGGAGCCCCAGCCTCACATCAAGCTGCCTGGCCTCTGATTGGAGGAGCTAGAAGCAGGGCTGGGAAACTCTCAGGTTGCTGCTCAGATCCTTCCTGGAGCTGGGGAGCCTCTCCTGCTGGCTGCAGCCTCTTGTAGGGGATCCTGGAGCCCAGTGGGGAGCTTCCTCTGCCGGCTGCACACTACACTGCTGAGGATCCAACTGCTGCCTCCAGGTCCTGCTACTTCAGGCTCTTCTGGGGCAACTGTTCTTGCCCCACTAGCTCAGCACTTTGAAGTTCCTTCCTTGTGGTTCCTCCCTGGTCTTCCCAGAGTCACCCACACTGCCCCTTTTATCCCCCTCCAGGTGACCCAAGGAGCCAATCAGGAGACACAGAGGGTATGTCTCTGGGACCTGATTGGTGAGGAAAGGGAATCCCAAGTCCTCCAATCATCTTTTACCCCTTCAAAACCCCTGGGCTAGGTCACTGCCAGCCATCCCGTCACATCTGAATGCCAAACGTTCATTCTAAAATGATGGGTAAATAAACAATTTTTATACCACCAACTCTCCTTTGAATTTCAGTGAAACTTTACTTGC